>NC_056729.1:1724343327-1724450827 GCF_019279795.1 Protopterus annectens | reverse complement strand
AGGGTATCCAGTATCTGTCTGCCTGGGATGACATGATCGACAAGCCACGATGCTTTGCCAGAGATGGCCTCCACCTGTCGCCCCTGGGATTCCGGATACTGGCTAAGGCTCTAGCCACCCCTATAGTGCCTTTTTTAGGCAAGGTTCAAATGGCAAATTCACCACCCTAACAGGTACAGGCAAGAAGAATCTGAGGGTATTGCTACTCAATGCTAGAAGTCTAAACCTCAAAATGCACTCTCTCGAGGCACTCCTTAAAATGGAGAACATCGACATCTGTGCCATGACAGAGACCTGGTTCAAGGCTCCAGAGAGTACACCTGCATTACCAGGCTATAATTCATACCACACCTTTCAGCCACCTAACCTGGACCGAAACACTAAAGGCAGAGGCGTGTCCATATTCATTAAGGATATCCACACCTCCAGGCTAGTTGCTCAGCATAATGCATCCGAGATTATCCAAGTTTACCTAACTCTGGGCAAGACTGCAATCCAAATTGTAGCTTGCTACAGATCCCCCACCATGCCCCAGGATTCCCACTCCTCATTTCTTAATACACTGAAAAATATTAGGGTACAACATAACACTCTAATAATGTGCGATTTCTACTACCCTACCATTAACTGGGAAAACTACTCATGTACCAACTCTTGTGCTCAACGTTTTCTGGAATTCATAAATTCCAATGCCATGGATCAACTTATCCACACCCCCACCAGGGGCAGCAATATCCTAGACCTGGTTATTACCAACATGGGCAACCGGTGCTCCACAACAGAGGTCAATTCCTTGTTGGTCAGATCCGACCATAAGCTAATCACCCTAGACATCCACATCCCTCCCCCACCCCCCATTCGGGAAACCACAGTAAAAAATTTCTCCAAAGCCAACTTCACACTTCTTAAGACAGAAGTGGCAAACTTCACGACACCCATGCTGACGGATAGTAGAGGTATGACTGCTGAATCCTACACAAATGCACTTTATAAGCACTTACATGAGTGCATGGATCATGCAATCCCTAACAGAACCAAGATGCTATCCTCCAAAAAAGGAAGCCAATCTGGTGGTCCCCTGCCATAAACAAACTCTACAACAGAAGAAAGAAACTGTTGCAAAAAAGTGTAAAATCCCATGATTGGAGAAACTCCCTGGTCAGCTTCAGTAAGAAGCTGAGATCCCTCATAAAATCCTCCAAAGCTAGTTATGAAAACAAAATTGCCACTGACTCTAAAGACAACCACAAAGCATTCTATAGCTATGTCAAGAATCTCAATGGCAACACTCAGATCTGCTCTGAGTTACAGCACAATGGCACTAAATATACAGAACCAACAGATATTGCCAACATCTTGGCAGATAGGTTCAGTGCTAACTTTACCCCTCTGTCATCCCCTAAAGGGCCCATCTCTATACCAGAAGAATGCAAGGTTCCTGTAATCATGGCTGCACAGGTAAAAAACACACTATCCAAAGCCAAGAACACAGCATCCATGGGACCTAACGACATCCCAGGCTGTGTTCTACATGAACTACAGAACGAACTGACACCCCACCTAAGTACCATGTTCAATCATAGCCTTACCTCAGGCTATGTGTCCACTGAATGGTGCACAGTGACAGTTATCCCACTCCACAAAGGGGGAGCCACCACAGACCCCGGAAACAATCGCCCCATTAGCCTAACGAACCTGGTCTGCAAGGCTATGGAGCATATCATCATGGAACTTATAAACAATGACATTGGTAATCTCCAAACTCAGGACCCCACCCAGTTCGGGTTTGTAAAAGGCAGATCATGTCTCCTAAACCTGATAGACTTCTTTGAAGCAGTCACCAAAGCCATAGATGAGGGTAAGGTGGTTCACACAGCCTATCTAGATCTCGCTAAGGCTTTTG
Organism: Protopterus annectens; assembly: GCF_019279795.1. NCBI lineage: Eukaryota > Metazoa > Chordata > Ceratodontiformes > Protopteridae > Protopterus > Protopterus annectens. Next base: position 1,724,448,924 of record NC_056729.1, on the reverse strand, counting down.
ACACCATCCCCCACTCTGGAATTATAGATAAACTCACTAAACTAGGTATAAATCCCTATGTCACAAGATGGGTTGCCAACTGGCTCACTGACAGAACCCACACTGTGAAAGTAGCAGACTCCAAATCCAGCTTCAGACCAGTGACAAGTGGAGTACCACAGGGTTCAGTCCTGGGTCCTCTCCTGTTTGGTATCTACTTCTCTGAAGTACAGGCCAACACAGAAGGTCTTTGGCTAACGAAGTTCACAGATGACTGCAAACTAGGAGACATAATCAAAGCTCCAAAAGATGTGGACATCCTTCAAAAGGGCCTTGCTGAGACAGATGCCTGATGTCAAAGCCATGGCCTCAAGCTCAATGCCAAAAAGTGCATTGTCATTCCTTTTGGTAAAAACTCAATACCCATGAACTACCACATAGGTGGTAGTCTACTTAACACCAAAAGTGTGATAAGAGACCTTGGGACACGGGTGGACAGTAGTCTCTCCTTTGATAATCACATCGCCACAGTAGTCAGGAAATCCTTCTATGTGGCACACCTCATCACAAAAGGTTTCTCATCCAGGACAAAAGAGGTCATTGTTCCCCTCTACTCGTCAATCATTAGACCCATTATAGAGTACAATGCCCCTTTTGGCATGTACCTCACAAGACATCTGCAACAACTGGAAAGGCCACAGAAATACCTCACAAAGAGGATTACCGGCCTCAAAGAGATGCCCTATGCAGACCGTCTCAAAAAACTGCAGCTTTACTCCGTTGCATATCGCCTACTCAGAGGCGATCTCTGCCTAACACACAAAGCTATGTCAAACCCAGAACTTTTAGACATGCTCCACTTAAAGAAATCCCAATCCCTATGAGCTACAAGCTCTAGGGACCTAAACCTTGTCACCACAATAAACAGAACATGCTGGAGGGATATATTCCTGTCCCAGAGACTTCCCATACTCTGGAACAAACTACCTATCTATATCAAACAAAGCTCCTCATTAGCACTGTTCAAGAAAAATCTTGAAGATTGGATGGGAGATAGGAAATTCACCCCGGGGATCACTTCTGTGGCTCTGCTCGACAGTGGCACAGGAAAATAATTGTCTTGGGTGGCGAAAGCCAGGGTACCTTTGGCTAGGCTTATATAGGCCCTAGGGCCAATAGCCTAGTACCTACCTATGAACCTATGAACCTATGAAACTTCCCTTTCTCCTCTAGATAAGTGCCGTGGGATATTTTATATCCATCTGAGCTACCACTAATTCAGACAGGTGATACCTTGGTTTAACATCTCAGGAATGCAGCACCTCCACCACCCCATGTTGCTCTGCAGTGTAATTACTGGAAAATTAATCCAGTTACCTGAAGTGGGAATAAAACCCACAGCCTCAGCTACCACTAATTCAGGCAGATGATGCCTTGGTTTAACATCTCAGGAATGCAGCACACTCCAGCCCATGTTACAGTGCAGTATAATTTCTGGAAAATTAATCCTGCTATCTGACATGAAAATAGAACCCACAACCTTTTGATTTTCCAGCACCAAACATGAGTATGCTACCTGTTTTTTTTCCTTGCTTCTTTTTAGTTCCATGCAGCTGACTGTCAGCTGCCATCAGTTCCTCAACTCATTTGCAGACCTGCCTTATCCTCCTCAGCCTGGGCTATAGCCAATCCATTCTAGGGTTGGTGTAGGGTTGCCACCTTTTCAAATGGCCAAAGTAGGACATTTTCAGGACACACATCAGATTTTACAGGCCAACACATACCCACGGTCAGTACAAAGGATATAACTTTACTTTTTTGCCTAAATAAAAGCTTATTCTTGTAGCAGTTTAGTTGCTTATTCTGTTTCTTGTAACATTTAAGTATTTTAGATACAGAAATAACTATTTTATGCAACTATTACATAAAATATGGGACATAATTATGGCCTACAATGTCAGGACATTTGCCATTTTTAATATTTTTTGTCAGGACACAACTGCCCAAAGAGGGACTGTCCCTCACAAAGTGGGACAGGTGGTAACCCTAGGTTGGTGGGGAGATCAAAGACCCAGTTAAACTTGTGCTTTATAGTAATATATCCCACAATCCTACTGGAAGTGATACAAAAGGTTGTGGGCATAGCCTATTATCATGTGGTTTAGGCACTAATTGAGTGCTTTGGGTGATAATCCACATGCTTTCATACTGTGATATTACACACAGAAGTCTGGTTATGTGTTCCTTTTTATCTTATGCTGATGATATAGTAATTAAAGGAGAACCATACCCACAGACTCATATAAATGTGTCTATTTTATGGTTTGGTGTTTCCTACATTTTAACACCACTCTGGGACTATTTACAGGTTTTTAAATATTTTTATACCTGATGTCTGAGTCTGACCACATGGTATCCGGCATCTTGAAATAATTCTGATTGTTTAGTCTGCCCATAATGCAGTGCTTGTCTGTAAAAAAAATTATGTCACGCATGCCTATTTCTTCCTAAAGCTCCTGTCACTGCACTGATTTTACATGCATACTGCTGTCTTTCAGTCAGTTAGTTTTAAGTAACATTTCATGCCTTTCAATGACTACTTAAAACACAAACAGTGCAAATGACACAGAACAGACTTAAGTGCTTTTTACTGTTGCTTCTTTTTAGAATGGCTAAACTGCAGTGTTTTGTGAAGCCTGAATTGTACTACTTTGACACAACTCCCATCCCCCTTCACACCTAACTTCTCTAGCTGTCAAAGTGCTAATGGTAATTTGATCTGTTACCTGCCATGATTGACAGCTCACAGCAGCAGACTTGACTCATGTGCTATTTCCTTGTTCTAGCCTTTACTTTCTGGATGGGTAGGGGAAGGACCAAGCACCTGTGACATCACAGCATGGGTGGTTTTTTAGGAAGGTCATGAAGATGTAAGTTTGGGGAAGGAATTGGCCAGAAAACTACCTGTATTCATTGGTGTTGATTACATCAATAAATTGGAGACTGCAGCAAGCTTTACCAGGGTGGGACAAAATGTTTTTGAAAGTGAAACCACCACAGTACAGTAAGGTACTGTTCTAGTGGAGAGAAACAGTCGATTTAAAATATTTTAAATGTTGTATTGTTGTTTATTCACTGCAGGGACAGTAAATAGGGAGAAAAAGGACAGAGAATTTGAGCATTTAATAATAGAACCCCATTGTTGTCCTTTAATATAAATAGCAGAGAGAATATTATGAAGATTCTGAATGCTGTAAAGGGTTTGTTTTAGACTGTGAATTAATAAATACAGACATTTCTTGATGCGGCTTTGCAGGAAATAAATTATATCTCATAAACTTACTGAATTTCTACTAATACATTCCAGAAGTTGGGGCTCAGGGCTTGGCAGTGGACATAGTTTACCTTGATTTGGCAAAAGCTTTTGACACTAACTCCCGTAGAGGAATTACAACCTTTTATCCACACACACACACACACACACACACACACACACACACACACACACACACACACACACACACACACACACACACACACACACAGAGGCGTAGTCATTATTTGTACTCCTGTCTGGATCCATATTCTAGACCTGTGCCATATGTTTACAGTGTGGTTATTTTCTTGTACATAATATTTTTGATTTTAGATTTAGTACCCCTCTCCATTAGGATTGCTTATGTTCATTTTTTGCTATCTGGTTTACCTGACTTGCACTGTGTTCCCTTGATAGGGCATGCGAAGACTTACTATTATTAACATAGACGTGGTCTTTCTATATCACCAACATAGAGAATGTATCTCAGTGGGTCTGAGGTTCAGGACTGACCTCGTTTTTTGGCCCTTTAGTTGTGACCCATTCCTGTGGGGCTGTAAGGTTGCTTTTATTTACATCAGGTTTGCTGGTAGGCCACCCTATCATGAATTACTCTCTGACTTGACTCATTAGTATGCAAGAGTTTGCCAATCATGATGTATGAGCCTTAGTTTTCATTAAATGTATATTTAGTTTTCCACTGGAAAAGCTATTATTGAAAAGTTGATTTGATGAAGTACAGTTGGTGGATAAAAGCTGTTATCATAAGTAAAAGCTGAGTTATTCCAGTGGCTAAGTCTGCTTGAGTTTTTCTTCAGTTCTTATACAAGAAAAAGAATTAACGTCTGAAGTTTTGGACTCTTTATTACTTCATAGGTTCATAGGCAAATACTATGCTATCAGTCTGCAGACTATTACAAGTCTAGATAATGACCAGAGGTCAGAATAGAACCATGCACCTTGCACCTGTGAGTAAAAGGGGTATAGATTACCATGCCGAAAGACATGTTCGCCGAACATGTCTTAATCAACATGGAAATATCGACTTGTCAAAAACCCAAATGGCTGAGTTAGTGAATTATTTCCCAGGGAGAAAAAAAATCACTCAGCCATACAGAAAACAAACACACTTTCAAACCAAACACCCCTTAAGTAAATGTACGAACTCCAAGATCGCACTACAGTGGGGAAAAAGGCAAATCCCCAATGATGGCCGAGCGATTTTCTCCCCTGGGAAAAAATTCTCTAACTCGGTCGTTCGGGTTTTTGACAAGTCGATATTTCCATGTCGATTAACACATGTTTGGCAAACATGTCTTTCGACATGGTAATGTAGACATGAGTAAAAGACCTTAACCCTTATGACAACCCTCCCTCCACTCATAACTCTCAACCTCTTAGCAAAAGAAAAAATCTGGACAAAGCCAAAAATAATGGGGGACAAAGCCCCAAATGTGTGTTTGCGCATTTTTCGCATCGTGCAGCACCAGGTGCCAGAAAGTGTGCTCTTCAAATTTTCCCATAGAACTAGCTGGTTTCTCAGTAGTAGCACTAAAATCTGAACCCCTGTGACTAGCACTTGCTCTAGAACCTGTTGGAAAGCACTAGGAAGCCTGAAACCGAAACAAGCACTCCACTCTCCTTGTCAATAAGGAGAAATTAATCGTAGGCACTAAGCCTATAATTGCAAAGTACCTTGCAAAGGTAAGGGAAAACAGCTCTTGTACTTTACAAAGAAAGCACCTAAACAGGCATGTCCAAGGTTCAGCTTCTGGTGATTTCTCCTGTACACCTGGTGAATCTGGGCATACTGGGGCAATGCGGCAACTGCCTCATGTACACAGACAACCCTCTCTTCCTACCAACAAACACTACAACCTGCAAGAGATGCACTTACATAGCCAAACTGGAAGCAATGCTCTCTCCAGCCATGATTGTGCTAGACAGTCAAGAGGAGAACGTTAACACCTGCACTACACCTCAAGCAACACATAGCCCTTCAAAACTCACACCCACCCACACATAGCACCACTAAACCCACATATGCAGAGGCCCTTAACATTAACCTGCCCAAGCAACAAGGACTTCCAAAGCTGAAATGCAGACAAACACCAGTCACAACCAAAGTGACACATAGCTCACAACACCAGTGTGCCACCCAACAACAGCCCCTAAGGCAAGACAATCTACCCAACACTTTAGTCATAGGTGACTGATGTCTCACTCACCAGGCTGAACAAGGAGAAAATTACAGTCACCTGCCTGTTGGGTGCCAGGATCCACCACATAATGCATGCACTCAAGTCACTCCACAACAAGTACAAATATGACTCTGTCATTGTCCATGTTGGAGTGAATGACTTGAGACATACCTCCCTGGACTACATGAAAAGAGACATGGAAGAGCACTCGGATCATGTGGCCCAGGCAGGTATGACCCTAGCCCTGAGTAGCATCTTGCCTTCTCCCAGAATGATACCACAGTATAAGGACAAAATGATTGACTTCAACAATTGGATAAGCTTCTGGTGTCATTCAAAAGGGATCCAGTATCTGTCTGCCAGGGAAGACATGATCGATAAACCACATTGCTTTGCCAGAGAGGTCTGCACCTGTCACCCCTGGGATTCAGGTTACTGGCTAAAGCTCTTGCCACCCCTATAGTGCCTTTTTTAGGCAAGGTTCAAAGCACAAACCCAACACCGTAACAGATACAAGCATGCAAAATCTGAAGGTAATGCTACTCAATGCTAGAAGTCTAAACCTCAAAATGCACTCTCTCAAGACACTCCTAAAAATGGAGAACATCGATATCTGTGCAGTAACTGAGACCTGGCTCAAGGCTCCAGAGAGCAGCCCTGCAGTACCAGGCTACAACTTTTACCACACTTTTCGTCCACCAAACCCACACCGAAACACTAAAGGTGGAGGAGTGTCCATATTCACCAAGGATATTCACACCTCCAGGCTAGCTGCCCAACACAATGCATCTGAAATTCTCCAGGTGCAACTAACACTAGGTAAGACTGCAGTCCAAATTGTATCTTGCTACAGATCCCCCACCATGCCCCAAGATTCTCACTACACCTTTTTAAACATACTGGAAAATATTAAGATACAACCAAACACCCTAATACTGGGTGATTTCAACTACCCTGCCATTAACTGGGAAAACTACTCGTGTACCAACACCTTTGCCCATTGGTTCTTGGAATTCATAAATTCCAACACCCTGGATCAACTAATCCATTGTCCCACCAGTGACTCCAATATCCTAGACCTGGTCATTACCAACATGGGAGATAGATTCTCCACACCAGTGGTCACCCCCTCATTGGTCAGGTCTGACCATAAGCAAATCACCCTTGACATCCACATCCCACCCCATCTCCCAGTAAGAAAACCTCCGTGAAAAACTTCTCCAAAGCCAACTTCATGCTACGCAAGTCAGAACTGACAAACTTCATGGCACCCATGCAGACGGGAGCTGAAAGTTCGACTGCTGAATCCTACACTAAGGCACTGTACGAGCACATCCACTCATGCATGAATTGTTCCATCTCAAATAGAACCAAGATGCTCTCCTCCAAAAAAATGAAGCCAATCTGGTGGTCCCCTGCCATAAACAAACTATACAACAGAAGGAAGAAACTGTTGCAGAAAAGAGGAAAATCCCAGAATGCAAAAAACTCCCTTACCAGCCTCAGTAAGAAGCTGAGATCCCTCATAAAATCCTCAAAAGCTAGTTACGAAAATAAAATTGCCAAAGATTCCAAAGACAACCACAAGGCATTCTATAGTTATGTGAATAATCTAAATGGCAATTCTCAGATCTGCATTAAATATACTGATCCCAAGGATATTGCCAATATCCTGGCAGATCGATTTAGTGCCAACTTCACCCCCCTCTCACCCCCTAAAGGGCCCATCTCAATACCAAAAGACTGCCAAATCCCATTAATCATGACCACACAGGTAGAAACCGCACTCTCCAAAGCTAAGAATACAGCATCCATGGAACCATATGACATCCTGGGCTGTGTACTACATGGACTACAAAATGAACTGGCACCTCATCTAAGTGTCATGTTTAATCATAGCCTCACCTCAGGCTTCGTGCCCACTGAGTGGTGCACAGCTACAGTTATCCCACTCTACAAGGGGGGGATCCACCTTGGATCCCGGGAACTACCGTCCCATCAGTCTGACGAGCCTGATCTGCAAGGGCATGGAATGCATTATCATGGAACTTATAAACAAAGACATTGGCAACCTTCAAACACTGGACCCCACCCAGTTTGGGTTCATGAAGGGCCGATATTTTCTTCTGAACCTGATTGACTTCTTTGAATCAGTCTCCAGAGTTGTGGATGAGGGTAAGGTGGTCCACACAGCCTATCTGGACCTCACCAAGACCTTAGACACCATCCCCCACTCTGGAATCATAGATAAACTTACTAAGCTGGGCATAAAAGCCAACTGGCTTACTGACAGAACCCACACTGTAAAAGTAGCCGCCTCCAAATCCAGCTCCAGACAAGTGACAAGTGGAGTACCTCAGGGTTCAGTCCTGGAACCGCTCTTGTTTGGCATCTACTTCTCTGATGTACAGGCCAACACTAAGTGACTCTGGCTAACAAAGTTCACAGATGACTGCAAACTGGGAGCCATTATTGAATCCCCAAATGATGTGGATATTCTACAAAAGGGCCTTACAGAAAGAGATGCCTGGTGCCAGAGCCATGGGCTCAAGCTTAATGCCAAGAAATGTATAGTTATCCCCTTAGATAAAAACTATGTACCCATGAATTACCACTTAGGTGGCAGTACACTAAACACCAAAAGTTTGATGGGAGACTTAGGAACACAGGTGGACAGTGGTCTCACCTTCGATAACCACATCTCCACAACAGTCAGGAAATCCTTCTATGTGACACACCTCATCACTAAGGGCTTTTCATCCAGAAAAAAGGAGGTCATTGTCCCACTATACTTATCCCTCATTACACCCATTATAGAGTATAATGCCCTGTTTGGTATGTACCTCACAAGATATCTGCAATAGTTGGAAAGGCCGCAGAAATACCTCACTAAAAGAATCACAGGCCTAAAGCAGATGCCATATGCTGACCGTCTAAAAAAACTCCAGTTATACTCTGTGGCATATCGTCTACTCAGCGGCAATCTCTGCTTAACATACAAGGTCATGTTAAACCCTGAGCTGTTGGACATTCTCCAATTAAAGAAATCCCAATCCCTCTGAGCCACATGCTCCAGGGATCTAAACATTGTCATCACAATGAACAAAACATGCTGGAGGATAGGTTCCTGACCCAGAGACTCCCCATACTCTGGAATAGACTGCCCATACATGTCAAGCAGAGTGCCTCCTTGGCCTTCTTCAAAAGGAACCTTGATGATTGGATGGGAGATAGGAAATTCACCCCGGGGATCATGTCAATTGTGGGAAGAAATAGCCAGGGAATTGTTATGACTAGGCTTGTATAGGCCCTAGGGCCAATAGCCTAGTACCAACCTATGAACCTATGAACATCACTATGAGTAGACAAGGTGGTCAGCAATTTTCAAACACATGTAGACAGTATCCTGGCCTTTGACCATCACATGTCTAAGGCAGTAAGGAAATCATTGTATACTGATCACCTTATAAGCAGGGTATGACATCTGCATCCAAGGATGTTATTGTTCTGCTGTACTTGGCCCTTATTGAACTAATCAGTCAGTGCAATGACCCCTTTGGTATGTACCTGACTATGCATATGTAACAACTGGAGTGTCCACAGTCATTCCTCACAAAAAGAATGCACGGCCTAAACAACATTGTCCTACACAGACTGCCTCAAAGCCTTATCCTTGCAGTCAGTGTCCTTCAGATTGCTGAGAGGTGATCTATGTCCAGCTCACAAAACATCTTGTTATCCCACTCTAACGGACCCGTTGCACATACACAAAACAAATAGCATGAGAATTCCTGTATTTAGGGACCTAAACATCATCTACAACATAAATAGGACATGTTGGAGGAACAGGTATATGTCTCAAAGGCTACCTCTTCTCTGGAACAGGCTTCCCATCTTCCCTAACCCATTTCAAGCATAACTTGGATCAGTGGATGGGGAGTCATACTTTTACCACTGGTCTGACACTTATGTCTCTGTTAGACATTGGCAGCCTATGTCTCTGTTAGATTTGACCACCCATGCCCAAGCCTACATATACCCCTTAAAATAACCCCAAAGGTATCAAAACTTGCTAGATACACCTGGGTATAATGACAAGGCTTAAAAAGGCCTTCTGGGTTTTTAGCCATTAAAAAAGCCCCTCTGGGCCGTTAGGCTAGTAATCACCTATAAGCCTATGAATTTATATATTGTAAAAGCAAACTTAAAGCTCATTTGCTTAAGATACATTTTGAGCTTTTCCATGACTATCAGAATTAGTCATATAAAAATATAAGGACTTATACAGGAAGGTTGAGGAAGGGTGCTCTGAATGCAACATCATTTGGTTTATGTGTGTGTGTGTGTGTGTGTGTGTGTGTGTGTGTGTGTGTGTGTGTGTGTGTGTGTGTGTGTGTGTGTGTGTGTGTGTGTGTGTACCAGGCTAATGGCCCTGGAGCCTTTACAAGCCTAGCCCATAGGATTACCCTGGCATCATGTCACCCAACCTTAGTTCCTAGTGCCTCTGTCAAGTAGAGCCACTGGAGTGATCCCCTGGGTGAATTTTATATTTCCCATCCACTCATCAAGATTACTCTTGAAGAGGCCAGTGAGGTGCTCTGCTTGACACGTATAGGAAGTCTATTCCATAGCATGGGCAGTCTCTGGGTTATGAACCTGTCCCTCCAGCATGTTCTGTTGATTGTGGTAATGAGGTTGAGGTCTCTGGAGCGTGTGGTGCAGAGGGATTGGGATTTCTTTAGATGTAGCATTTCTAATACAGCTGGGTCAGACATGGCTTTGTAAGTCAAGCAGAGATTGCCTTTAAGTAGGCGATATGAGACGGAGGTTACTTTTTTCATTACCGGACTAAATAGTGAGATATCGTAAACCTGAGTCTTCTGCAGCACCGTGATTCTCCTGGGCAGCATTTCTGAGACACAGAAAAGAATGGAATGGGGTTAGATCTAATGGAGGTTGGTGAACAATTTGATAAGATTCAGGGGTCATATTTGCAAAGGCAGATACTTTTAAAGATAGTGGGTTTACTACCCCCTCTCCAATTCTGTAGTATATAACTAACTAACAGGAGTCGAAAGCACACTGAATAACATTTGGCTTAGATCTTCTACTCTTTGGTGTGAAATGGTGTGATTTTTATAGCACTTAGATCACATGTAGTAACCTATCAAAGAGAAGATGCAAAACATAGCCAGATATATGGAACCCTACGCATTTCCCTAATCAGGCACCTCATATCCTGTGCAGAAAAAAAAAATCCTCTCAGAATTGAGAACAAATAAAAAATAACTTCTCAGAGTTGATGCCCAAAAGAAAAACACATTTCTTCTGCTCTGAAACTGTAGCAAGTTGCTTGCTACAAATTTAACAGCTATCTTGCTACAGTTAAAGTGCCACACACAAAGTAGTTCAGCACTTCAGTCATGACTGCATATACAGTATCTGTATTCATTTTTGAATGCTGGTACTACACTTCCAAATCCTTTTCATCTGCCAGTTGTACCCCGTAATGCAGTACCCTTTACTACATCTCAGAACAAATTGATTGATTGATTGATTGATTGATTGATTGATTGATTGATTTTTATTATTTATTTGCTCTGTTGACCAGGTTAGTAACACTGGGCTAGTAGCCTCTTTTCAGGAAAGACTTGAGCTGGTATTTATACAACTAGAGGAAACTGGAAAGGGCATCAGGTAACTTCCCCTACTCTTGATAAGTGCCGTGGGATCTTTTACATCCACCTGACCTACCACCAATTCAAACAGATGAGGCCTCAGTTTAACGTCTCAGCCAATGTCCAGCAAGTCTGTATGGGAATGGCAGCGCTCAGCAGTAGGTTGTGGTGGTAAAGAAGAGGAGGGGGTCAGGTCTTTCTGTCCTGTAAAAGAATTATGAGGTTTTGGGTAGTGCTGGACAACAAACTGAAGTCTACAGAACTTTATGCTCATTTTTCAAATTTAAAACATGATATTTTTTATGGCATGTATGAAGGGAACAGAATTATTTTTTTTGGTGGGGGTAAGACAAAATTATATGTTTTATTTTATGAAAGATTTGATTAAGAAGTTGTAGCCATGGTGTGCCTTAAGGACTGCAACAGTGAATATGTGCAAAATAAGGGGAGTAAAACAAACATATCCCCGGATTTACTAAACTTCTGAGCATGGAAGCGGACATTTAGGAGCAGGACAGCAGCATGCCATGCATAGTAATGAAGGCGCACTGCCCAAGCCCCAGGCTTACATGGAGCGTGTACGAGTGCAAGGGGCATGTCTGAGAGCAGAGCCCTCAGAATAAACATGCCCCTGCAATGTTGAACAGCAGAAAGTGGAAATAAATGAGCGATACCCCTCATAGGTGTCCACATATCCCCACCAACAGTCCCCCATGTGTACAACAGCGACAGGACATAAAAATCAAAAGAAGAAACCCCCGTATCTGTGTCTAAAGCACTGAGTACAGCTAACCGTAGGTGCGCGGGTGTGCCCATTGCTTAGCTACGGTGAAAGCAGCCTAAAAGGCTGAAGAGGATAACAAGGATGATATATGCAAATGAAGCATGTCAGCAATAGTGTAGTGGGCAGAGCGTTCGCCTAATGAGCAGGCATTTCCAGTTCGATTCCCAGTGCAGCACAGTCTATTTTACACGGCAAAGCATGGTATAAGCAATATTTTTAATGCAAAACCCACTAAATAACACTCATTTTTATGAACAGGAGTATTGCAGGAAATGCACATGTGAAGAGTCAGTATCATAATGAATAAGGCAGCAGTAAGCAGGCGTAAGCACAGATAAGCAGTAGTAAGCATATGTAAGCACTAGTAAGCGTGTGCAAGTGCATTTGCATGGGGTTAAGCACTGCTGACACAGATTAAGCAAAGGAGAAGCTAACTGGGTGTAAGACACTGTGACCAGAAGTTAGCAGTGCTTACCTTCGCGCAAACCCGCTTACAACCACTTTAAAGTGTCTTAAGCACACAGTATCCAATGGCCGGTGTTCTGCCCAGCAACAAAACAAACAGATTCTGCAAGGCTGGAACCCAGGACCATGTACACCATACACAAAATGATTTACCACTAAGCCATGCCAGATATGCATAAATTGTATGTTGTCAGAAACATATCCCCAGCCCAGTCATGCAACAGTACAGACAATGTATACCTACAGCTGGATGGACGTGTGTGTGCAAATATATTACTATCTAAATAGATACAACATATCTATAGATGTAGTCACATATATATATATATATATATATATATATATATATATATATATATATCCAGAGATATATATACATATATATACAAATATATGAACAGATATACATGCAAATGCCGACAACTACACATATATATGGCAACATCTATATGTCCACATATACACAGCAAGTTACATATATGTATACAGATATATGTCTCCGCAGGTATATACAGACATAGTTAGAAATATGTAAGCAAAAATATATACCCACAGCGGTATATATGGCCAGACATCTGTAGATAGCAATGGTAGATGAACAGAAAGATATATATCCACATGCACTGTTAATGGGCTTGAGAGGCCCCAAACAATATACGTCACGTACAAATTGGCATAGCCCCCACCCAGCCAAACACATCCATCCTGCAATTCACTACCAAGCTCATTGTATTGTATGTGTGTCATTGAAATAGGGATTTAAATTAGCCCTCTGTTATGTTTCACATGTTGACATCACATAACCCTCTCCCCCACCCACTAGGTGGGCTGAGCAGTACAGGCCCATCCAACCTAGGCCATCCCCAACCCATACATTCATTACCCACAGTTCCGTTTACCCCCACCTGCTGCACACACACAGCCACCATCCCTAACCTGGTTACCCGCCTGTAGCTATCACACCACCACACATTGCCCCCCCTCCACCCCCTTGGGACCCATCCCGTATGTTGTCCTGACCCAAGTATCCTAGGTCTGGCACATGCTGTAGTCCATGCACATAGCCATGGGTACCTATGTAACTCTGGGTGTAGACGAAAGTTGAATACCCAATGTTTGGGTTGTCCCGCATGGGACAAATGTATTCCTGGTACTAACAATAGATTTCACATGTGACTCTGTGTACACTAATGGATTTAGTTGTAGGTATCGCAAAGCATACGTGGCACACAAGGTTGGCCGGTATACACACGAAACACAGTATCCAGCAATACCAGTCAACATTACAGGATATGTAGCTAAATATGTAGAGGTATGTGTGTGTGTGTATATATACCCAGAACTAAATAGATATACACCTCTCCCTCTCTGTAGTACAAATGTATGCATACATAGACAGACATATATATAAATACCCACATATAGATATGTACATATGCAGACACCCATACATCCACATCGTTTTATATATATATATATATATATATATATATATATATATATATATATATATATATATATATATATATATATATATATATATATATATATATATATATATATATATATGCATACATACACAGATATATAGCTATGATATGATACAGCACTTAGGAATGACATATGTTCACAGGCCGTGCCAATGGGGGTGAGGGGCTCAATCAACAAACGTGTAACACGTAGCATTAACCCCCCCCCCCGCCAGACAGGGGAAATATACAAACAAACACATAAACAATGGAAACAATCCACTGCTCCCCAAACCACAGGCAGGATACAACCAGAGGGGGGGACACAGTGGACCTGCTAAGTCTAATCTTGGAGCAGAGACAGGAGCGTCCCTTGTGAGACACCCCAAAAATTGTCTTGTAATAGTCGGACGCCCGTGCAATGACCTTTCAAGGTGGGGAGTGTATGTACCCAGACTTCAAGGATGGGAAAGCCTGATGACCCATGGACCGAGACAATGTACGAAATGGGTTCCATGAAGTGGAGAGTGGGCAGTGGGTAGTGGTGTGTTTAGACCCGACCTGCACCCAGAGTAAGGATGATTGCTGTAGAGGAGGTGCAAGGGGGGGGGGACTATGGGTATGAAATTATGGGCCTAGGCATGCAGGTGTTGGCTGGAGCAGTTCTATTCAGACCACCCCAGGGATTTAAGCAATAGTGTGCATTGGGCAGAGCCACCGCCTAATGGGCAGCCACTCCCGGTACATGTCCCACTGCAGCACAGTCTATTTTACATGGCAAAGTACGGTATAACCAGATGTGTTGTTGCAAATCCCACTAAATAACACCAAAGAACGCATGGTTGCAACACCCCACTGTAGGCATGTAAACCAAATGAATTGGCATCACAAGGTATTATTGTTGTCCCCACGCCCACCCAGGGGTGTGAGTGTCCAAACCTACCTCCAAATTCAGTGTATATACACAGCTCTTGCTGTAGACGAAATGGCCACCTGTGGACCTTCCCGTCAGCCTTCTTGCACATCCCTGGATATTTCCCCTACTATCTGCCCCTCTGTGTGCCCCATTAACACCACTTAACTATCGACCCCTGTTTCATTACTATTAATGTTCACAGTCACAAGTAGGTGACACCCTCTTCCCCAATTATATTGGCAGAATCTGGAACCTCCCACCCACATGTATTACCTCAGCTCTCCGGCATGACACATGTAAATAACACATGAAGGAACACCTCAAGCACACTTAGATCAACACATGCTCACCACCTGGTGAATTCCCCCCCCCCCAACTAACACTCTATACCTCTACACCAACTAGTGAAACCAACACCTCCTGTCCTGATTCGCATACAAATCCCAACATCCTGCATACCTTCCCTATTCCTCCCCCACCAATCATTCCAACGGCCTACTATACAGTTACAATGTCACCCCCCAACCTACCTACCTACCTACCTGCCCCTTCACTATTCTCTTCTACTCTACCCCACAGGTATGGCATAGCTAAACCTAACCCAAATACCTGAGTGTAACCTATCCAGAACTGTTAAACTGGAATCTAACTTCACCTTAAACTGACCTTTGTCAACAGTCATACCTGACATGTAAACCTGACCTAAGCATGTTTAATACTGACATGTTAACGTGAAATAAGCATGAAGAATGTGGCTATGTTAAGTCTGTTACTCTCTATGAATGTGTATACCTCAGTAGTACGTGTAATGTGTAGCTGGGGTTTACTGTGGAGCTCCACTCCCCGGGCCACTGCTGACAATGGAGAAGCATACAGTTGGATTGTCCCGGACAACAAATGTGAACTAAATACATGAAGTAGCATGGGGGTATGCGGCAGCAAGCGGGGTTATGCCTGTTTGGGTGACAGTAAGCAATGCCCACACTGGTAAAGCAATGTGGAGGCCAACTCCGTGTAAGACGCCGTAACCGGAGGTCAGAAAGGCTGAGCCTCGTGCACACCAGCGCATACCCACCTACAATTCCTCTGCAGTGCCTTAGGCACTCTGTAGCCAACAGCTCTTGTCTTGCCCATTAACAAAATAATCTGCACTCCCTGGTTCCAACCCCCCCCCCCCCATCCTGCACACTATAGTCTAGGTGAGTTACCGCTAAGGCATGGCAGATACACATTCAGCTGCTGTTATCACAAACATATCACCCAGCACAATCATTCAACAGTATAGGAAATATATGTAAGTATGTAGATTAATACCAGCAAACATGTGCACATTGCTCAGTCATAGTATTCCCAGCAGTCTAGGTGTATCAATGAACAGTGCCTGCCCAAACATACTGTGAGAACAGAAGTCTTGCATAATACTGAAGAGAAGAATGAATAACGGTGCACGCTATGGGGGCGTGTGGGCATGCTTCATGCACAGAATGTCACACCTGGAGCGTTGGTTCCGCGGAACCTGGAGATGAGGCTGGCCCAGTGTGTGAGCAAATTGCTGCTTCTCAAAACCCTGCCAGGATGCTACCAGTGGGAGAAACAATGATGACCAGCAAAGTCTACTCATGACACAACAACAGGTCCGTCCCTGGCAGGATGAACCAAACTTTGTGGGTCACATAGATGTTTCCACCAGTATTGGAGGAGGATCAAGGGAAGGCTCGAACGTATGTGGACTAAATGGATGAAGAGCCTGCAGAAGCTTGGGTCGAGACAGTATAATGGATGAGTACCGACACGTGCAGAGAGGGAAATGTGTGGAGGTGTGGTATGGCTGGGCTAGCAACTGGGAAATGGATGGATGCTGCATACATGGAGGTCGGTGACCGGGAGAAGGAACATGGTTATTAAAATATGGTAGAAATATGCAAATGAAGCAGAACAGCAATAGTTTAGTGGGTAGAGCATCCGACCAATGAGCAGGCATTCCCGGTTCGGGTCCCAGTGTAGCACAATCTATTTTACATGGCAAAGCATGTTATAACCTATATTTTTGTTGCAAGACCCACTAAATAGCTGATATATATGAACTGGAGTACCACAAGAAATGCACATGTGACGTATCAGTGTCAGACAGAATAAGGCACTAGTAAGCAGGTGTAAGCACAAATAGGCAATAGTAGGCATGTGCATGCACTAGTAAGCAGGCGTAAGGCCTTACGACTGCTTTAGAGTGCCTTAATCACTCTGTATCCAATGGGTCTTTGTCAGCCCGACAACAAAATAAACAGCCATGCAGGTCACGAACCCAGGACCCTATACACCATAGTCCCAGTAGCTATTCACCAAGCCATAACAGACATACAGAAGAATAGGGTAGTAGTAAACATGTCCTCACCATAGTATAACCAAACTGAACCTGTGAAAGGCATCATTATACAGTCATATGTGTCATAACTGACTACAGAACATGCATATGTGAACTGGAGTACAGCAGTAAGTCCAGATGTGAGGTGTTAATGTAATAAAGTGTAGAAGTTCACAGGACCCCATACAGTGTCCGTACACGTGTCGAGGATACAGGACACATATATAACAAGTGACGAAGGGGAAGTCAATGCCAAAAGGCAATTATCATGCAAATCTAATAATATGCACTGCTAAGAGTAGCACAGCACTGGCTCCCAAACTACTGGCAGGATACTACCAGTGGGAGAAACAGTGTCACTCTGCTAAGTCTTCTCTTAAAAAAATGCATGCCCATCCCTGGTGGGGCAACCCCAAACATCTGCCAAAAAGAATCCTCAGGGTAACATACCATGCCTAAAAAATAAGCACAGACGGTGACATATGTTCGCGGACTACATGTGTGGGAAGCCTGAAGATCCATGGGTTCAGACAACATATGTGAAGGGTCCTGAGAAGTGGGGAGTGGGCAATGTGTAGTGGTTAGATTAGGCTGGAACCTGTAGGAAGGATGACTGATGTGGAGGGGGAGGGGGGGTTGATGGGTACAACATTATGGACCGAGGCGTGCCGTTGTTGGATGAACCCATTATAATGGGACCGGCCCATGGATGTCAGCGAGAAAGGAGGGGGGGACACAGGGAAGGAACTGGGACATACCATTTCCCATGGCAAACCACGTTATGGGTAATATGTATGTTGCATAACCCATGCAATAACATATATACATGAACTGGAGTACTGCGGCCATGAAATAACATGTATATATATATATATATATATATATATATATATATATATATATATATATATATATATATATATATATATATATATATATATATATATAAACAGGAGTACTGCAGGAAATGCACATGTGAGGTGTTGGTTTCATAATGCATACAGTAGTAGTTAGGTTAAGCAGCACTAAGCTGTTGTAAGCATATGTCAGCACTAGTAAGCGAGTTTACGTTTCCAGGCTCAGCAAATCATATGGAAACTATCTGTAGGCATATGTAACCGGAGGTCTGTGTTTGCATGAGGGTACGAACTGCATACACAGAGTAAGCAATGTCAAGGCTAACCTGGTGTAACTGGCTGTTACCTGCAGTTGGTGACACATACCGTCACGCAAACGCACTCATGACTATTTACAAGTGCCTTAATCACCCTGCATCCCACCTCCCTTGCTCAACCCTGCAACATAATTGACAGCCACTGCATGGCCCGAACCCAGAACCCTGCATACCACAATCATAGTGAATTAACACTACACCATATCGGATATACAGACATCCCATGTATTCCCAGATATATCATACAGCACAGTCAATCTGCATAAGGGGAATTGTACTAATATCATAACACTCAACCTCTTATTGCAAACATTGTGGACACGGTGTGACAAAAGTGCGGTACATATCTGGACACGTGAAATATTGTTCATATACATGTAAAACATTGCTAGTTAAACAGTGATCTGCTGTAATACTCATAATTTGAACAACATGATGTCTGCAACTGTAATGTATCGGCATTCCTGACTGACCACATGCCTGACATCATCCACGTCAATTGGCCAGATGAATGTGGGGCAGGCCAATATTGTGAGCCACTCATGCATGGACATATGGACAGTCATAGATCTGTAAATGTAGAGAGATACACAGATACATATAAATGTCTGACTCACACATACATCATATCACATCAATGGTATGTAGGTGGGTAGATACATATGACCACATATATTTAGATATCAATATATATATATATATATATATATATATATATATATATATATATATATATATATATATATATATATATATATATATATATATATATATATATATATATATATATATATATATATATATATATATATATATATATATATATATATATATATATATATAGATATGTGAATTGCAGCATCAGATAGGAATAACAACCGGAACCCCCACCACAAAATTACTGACCTTATGCACAGTTGATGGCGGTGGGGACTCAGATGAGGGGAACCTGATGATGACTGCTATGTTCCCCCCAACCACAGCTGTAACAGATATGCTGTGCAATGCAATATCCAGCACATGCAGTTTTTGACCTCAGGACCCTCCGCAACACAGCTACAATGGTCTAACAGTAGGCCACTACAGCTGTAGAAAGTCAGGGCAATATCTGAAACATATCAACCAGTCCAGTCATGCAACTGTACAGAGAATGTATACCATCATCTAGATGTATCTGTGTGTAAATATATTACTATCTACACTGCTACAACATATCTGTATATATATATATATATATATATATATATATATATATATATATATATATATATATATATATATATATATATATAGCTTTCTAACACTATATACATATATATTACTATATATGGACATATATACATGCTGATGGCTACATCGGCACATATAAGTGTCTACACCTATATGTCTACATATACACAGCACATTACATATGTGTATGCAGATATGCAGCTATGTAGGTACATACGGACATAGTTACATATATGTCAGCAGATATATATAGCTATATTGGTACATATGGCCATATGTCTGTAGACAGCAATGGCAGATTAGTGAACACACATATGTTCATATGCACCATTACTGGGGTTGAGAGGTCCCACACACTATACGTCTTGTACAAGTAGGCATCCCCCCCATGGCCAAACACATCCACCCCGCAATACACTACCAAGTGTTGCAGATCCCGTAACCAGGACCTGACACGACATGGGCACAGGAAGTTAAGAGTACAACATCCCACCAGTATGATGTCAGGCTGGTATTGCTGACATATCATGCAGTACAGTCTGCCTCCAATAGATAATGTAAACTGTGGTAGCCAGCAACATCCCCAGGATACAGATACACAGACACAGATATGCAGATACATACATACATATGTATGTATATATATATATATATATATATATATATATATATATATATATATATATATAAATATATACATATATATGGATATACACGTGACTACACTTACACACGCAGATATATGTACAGTAGGATACATATGTTTTTGGTGCATACAATATGGAACAGCCACTATGCCTACAGCTAACCCCTGAACAACTGGACACTGTATGGGCCACCCATACAAATGATGACCGTTGCCTGCAACATATACCCACAGAGAGGTCATTGGGTGAACTCCACACAGGTTTGCAGAAATGGAATACCTTTCATTGTGTATCATGACAGTTCTACATGCCATGTCATATAGCTGTTCAGACAGTGACATTCATATAAACAGAGGAATGCAACTGTGAAACAGTTATACTAATGCAGTAGTCTGGAAAGGTTCACAACCATTGCTGTCTAGGCCAAGTCCTTAGATTTGTACAGTAGTGAGGACTGACTGGGCCACAGGATACCAAATGATCAACAGTGTGTAATGCAGGTGTATAGTTCAGCAGCCGCTATCTACACTCTGTACAACAGCAGTGGGAGGTAAAGTCATCATGTGACCACATGGGTTGTAACTGTGACATAACAAGGCATAACTGACACCATCACATGCACACTTACAAACAGAACAGTCTGTCTGGCAGGTGGCAGTAGGCTTGTAGTAACCGAATATATGTACGTGATCTACATATAGGTGAAGTATATGGCAATTTACATCCAAATACCACATGGCAGCTCACCCCTGATACCCCCACATATTTAGCAGCCTAGGTCATTTATGGTGCTTCCTCCCCCAGACTCAATAATACAGGGCCATATACCACTGTTACATACACTGGCATCTGGAGTGCATAAGAACACACATGTATTGTGTAGGTGACGCCCACACATATATGGCCCCAGCCCCACCATATGTGTGGGGGATACAACAGATGTGGACTGATGGCAGCAATGGCAGTGTGATATACTCACAGCCCACTATGGAACACCCCACCACAGCATGTCATATGTGCAAAGCTTGATATGTAGGTCATGTACTGATAGCACTGCACACACACACTGCCAGTGGGATATCAGACACAGGACCTGTGTGGTGGACAGACAACCCATGTTAGGCACACCTCTGACCGCCAAGAATAGGCCCACAGTTGAGGGCTATGCAGATAGACTGCATTCCAAGGTAAATTAGTATGTAACACCAGTACTATACAAAGCATAACTCGGCTCTACTCACACTCTGTCTGTAGTTCCTGAACCTCCTACACATATGTAGCTGCCCTGAGTGTGCCGGTTCTCCTGTAGAAGTTATTGCTACCTGCTGTCCGTAACACTGATGCCCACACACATGTAGGACTGTACAAACATCAACGGAATTTCCAGGTAATGTCATCAAATATAACCCTTACTGTACATAATATGTGGGGTGGTCTGATATCTCACTGGCTTGTTAGCGGATATGATGACACTAATTATGGTGTACAGCACATACACACCATGTCATGCACGACATACGTACACAGGTTGGCAGTGTTGTGGCTGGCAGCACATACACAGGGCCAATAATGACATGTTGGTGTGATAACCTCATACATTTACTGTTGTAACAGGGTTTGTGGCAACATATGTCCTACGATGGATAAGCTGCCAGTAACTGTCACGGCTTTCACCATCTATAGACTGCAATCCTCATACTACCTTCTGCAGTCCACAGATAGATGCTAAGTTGGTAACACATGAAACCAAAGGCACAACACACTGCCCTGTCTGCAGATGACCCTGCAGATGGGGATTCCACATAAACATGGAACTGATATGGCAGGTATGGAGACATGTAGGAAAGGCATATCCACACACACACTGTTAAACCAACAATATGCCACATGCAGTATAGCAGCACTTATAGTCTGTAGGTGGGTCAGGCACATCCCCCTCCTGTGTGTTGCCCTTTTTCCACAGTGTATGTTGTTGAAGGTAAATTCCCAATCCATCGCAGATGCTGGTTGCCAACCAACAGATCTAGTTCCTGCTCACAGTGAGTGACAAGGGCCAACACCAACATGATGTTCCTAGATATCGGAGTTTGTTTCCATGCAATTGGCTATGGGAGTGTTACCACAGCTGTTCCACATGCAATCAGCTAGGGGAGGGCTGTGATTCATGCAGAGGCCATCAGCTGATCATGAACATCACTTAAAATACACATGCTGCTGCCTAAGCAAAGCTGGTGTAGGTCTCTACATCCACCAGAGCGGGAGTGGGAAAGGCAGACAGAGTTAAAGACATGTCAGGGAGGGATGGGGGAGTAAAACTGCAGCTTGTTTGTATCACACACCTACCAGCACAGGGTATCAAACCCCTGACAGCTATGTACTGAGTTCACAGTTCGATGCAGTTATTGAATGCGCCACATGGGTTACCTGTTGTGGAGCCCTCAAAAATTATCTGTGATGGTGCATGACATCTGCAACAGGGATACGGTAGCTATACCATAGGTGACGTACACATGCCTGTCATCATGAACAGGCGCCAGTGTCAGCACAGCCACACTCTCACAGGGACATGCACACATCAACACACTTGGCAGGGCCAGGGGTACAACTCATCAGTAGCGGGATTGCCACAACATATCACTGTGCAGGTACCACATGCACCACACGGGTCATATGGAGGTTGTATGGGCAAAGGGTATGAGGAGGTGTCTGACTTCTGACAGCATGCTTCTGTATGCACATGGGGGTTGTAGTGAGTGTGGCTGTGAACATACCCACCATACAACACACAGACAAACACACAGGGTGCCAGTACTGACATGCATGGGTGCATGTCTGCACGGGTGTGTGGTGGTCGACTGTGGCAACAGGCTATACAAGGGTAGGCGATGGGTATACCTTGGCATCAGGCCACATGACAATGGTCTGCATTGTGTATCAGGGCTGTAGTTACTGCTCTTGCCCACACAGGTGGGTATTGTATCCCCATCCAGTCACCTGGGTGAGTATTGTGTGTGGCCAATGCTGTGCATCGCTTGCCATGTATGTGTTCCTTACCCCATGACATGGACGGTGTCTGGGATGTGCACACCTCACACATGCATGTACACTGACATGTGAAACTGTACCTGGGGTGTCTGGCCCATGTTCTGAATACAGATTACCATCATACATGCCAGTCTTGCCCCCTGTGGCAGGGACCGTTAATGAGCACCAGGTTTACCTGCACCTACATTGATAGCATGCTGACAGCATTCCCTGGTGTCAGTGGCAACTGTCCATACAGGGCATGTTGTCAGGCATGGTATGTCCATTGTGAGACACATGTGATGGCACCACAGGTGGTGCAGGTGTCCATTGGGGAACATGGAGGAGGTGCACTGTCAGCATGTACGTGCATATTGGACAGATGGACAGGGGACATGCCCTCTGTAGCCCACTGCTATCACTCCATGGTTACTATCAGTGGCCAATATGCAGTGTACTACCCACATATTGGCTGTTGCCTAGGCATGTGTGTGTGTGTGTGTGTATGAGACATGGGTTGAGAGTGTGCTCTGGGTAATACTGGGGTTGCTAAATGTAATTGCCTGGCCTTGATGTCACATGTATGGGTATGGCTTTGCACCCCAGCCTCTCAGCTATTTCACATCTGTTATCCCTGTACGGTGGACATTGTGCTATATAGTAGGGCAGCCATATAAGACATATGCAAAACCCGCTCCACATTGGCCACAGGTGGCACATGCTCACAACCACCTCTACACAGGATACGAGGTACGAACACACACAAACACATGCACACCTGTCATGTCTGGGAGTAGAACCCCTACCTAACTGGTTTATTACACCTCAGCACTACGCAGTTATAGTACGTGCCATGCGCATTACTGAAGTACTCCTTCCCCAAGGGTGTATTCCACAATGAATGACATCAGCAGGATTGCCAAAGTAGACCATTTGAAATGTACTGCGGGTGACTACCCTAAAATGCATTGCTTCCTACACAGACAGTGAGACACACACAAAACATCCACAACCGACATGTGTGGGTACAGAACCCCGACAGAGGTCTATACCACACTACAGCATGGAGCTGTTATAGGACGCACCATGGGGATTACTAGGAAACTCCTTCTCCAAAGCTGTCTTTCACGAAGAATGACAGCTGGATTGCCAAAGTGGGCCATGTGAAATGTATTGCATGTGACTAGCATATAATGCATTGCTCTGTATACAGACATGGACACACACAAAACATCCAGAATTGCCATGGGTGGGGATGGAACCCTGCCATGGTTCTAAATCACAATCCAGAAGTACGCAGTTACAGGATGCGCTATGGAAATTACTGAGCTACTACCTTCCCAGAGGTGTATTCCTAGGTGGGTGACATCATCAGCCCTGCCAAGGTCAAGTTTAGGAATTGTAAGGAGTGTGGCATTGCTCTCTACATAGTCAGAGACAGACAAACATGCACACTAAAACACACACACACACACACACACACACACACACACACACACACACACACACACACACAGTTGGCACGTCTGGGGTTAGAGCACCTACCTATCTACTTTATCACACTACAGTGGTACGCAGTTACGGGATGCACTATGGAGATTACTGGGCTACACTTTTCCCAAGGATGTATTTCAAAGTGGATGACCTCAGTGGATTTGACATAATAGGGCTATGGGGAGGGCAGTGTGTGTGCATGGACCACAACCCATTCATCTAGAGGTTGACACACCACATGCAGGCACACGCAGGGTTATATTCCACAGGTGCATGTATACAGCTGCTAGATGACTACTTCCTTGTACAGTCATGTTGCACAGCTAGCACTTGCACCACATAGTCCGTAATGCTGACAGATACCGGTGTCTACAGTGAGTGACATCTGAGCATCATGTGGTTATAGTCATTTGGCTGTGTGCTGGATGGGACAAGCCTCATAATGGTTGGCTCCTTGTCACAGTCACTCTCTCCCACACATCTATGTACATGTACATGTGGCTTATTATAGTGTATTGTCCTTGGATATATGCATGTATTCCTATCCACTGTGTGTGCAAAGCATGAGTGGTGCATACTGAGGGGTGTCTGCACTAACATCTGCAACTGCCAGATATGTCTGGTCCACTGTTGTTTGCAGACATGGGCTTCTTCTGATTACGTGTGTGAGCATGCCCATTATGACCTTTCAGTATGTTGTTGACTGACAATGCCTTCATTTCTCTAAAGTGTGTGAGCATGTCCAGTATGCCCTTCTGTATAGAATGTGTGGATTAATACCAGGTAGTTTGTACTCCAGTGCAGACCTTTGTGTTGTACACCTACAGGTAGCAATATGTTTCTGCTGGGTATCCATCAATCATTTGGCAATATGGGGACAAACTGTGCAGGAGATAGTGGGTATTGTAGGTGATTGTGTCTGTGCTGCTTCAGCTGCATGGTATCGCTGTTAGCAGAGATATTCAGACATGTGTACTGTTACACACAGTGATGTTTTCTGTCTTCATGTACTGCCAGGTGGACATTCTTGATCACAGTGCTGTTTTGGGGGACAAGGGTGACTGCACCTGTGTCTGGTATTGTGGGCAGACACCTACGTATTCATGGTAAGTTATACCATTCTGGAGGGGGAGCTGCAGACACTTGCTGCTGGGTCTTTGTATCTGGTTCAGCACCTTGATACAGTGATGGCAGAGGATCCCATACTTGCACACCCATTGACAAGACAGTCTGGGCTTATCTTGCTATGGCAATCCCTCACAGCTATACAGATTCACACAGATTACCCAGAGGCAGGGGCTATGGGTCAGGACATAACCACTAGTGTGGTGTACGGGCAGGTGTGAAGCCACCCATTTATGTATTTGCAGCCAGGGATAGTGTGGTGTCTCACCCTGCACATTCCATGCTGGCCATGCTCTCACCCCACCCCCTCTGTTATTCTAACCTCTTCCATACATGATGCATACATTCTCTGATACTTTCCCTAAGGGTATCACCCCTCCACAGGTGTGTGTTAGTGTTGGTCCACATTTCATGCAGTGGGACATGGTGGACATGTTACTGTGGTTTGTCCACATGGCCTTGCATATGGCTTATGTGGAGTGTGTTATGTTGTTATTTGGGTGTCCATGACTTAACATGCATTGGCAGTACGTGTGAGACACAGGCCTTTGGCAGAGGCCTGTGGGGCATTAGGTGTTGCTGCGGGCCACATGTGGCAGGCCATTGCATTCTGTCAGGCCGACAGTCACAGACCACCATACAGTATATTCCCCAGGGGTGACAGGGTAGGTGTGATAGGTGTTCATGCAAATTCCTTCTATCAGTCTTGATTAGGTGGTGTGGATGCTGGCAGGGTTCTACATACAGCTAGGGACACACCTGCATGGGACACCTGCACTGCATGCTGCATTCTTCCACTATTGCCATGTACAGGAGGGGTCATATTGTACACATTCCCCACAGCAGGGATATGGCCAGAGAGGTATCTGTGGGTGGTGTTTGCGTGAGCTGGGTGCATGTGTGCTATGGACACTACTTGCATCTGACACACAGATATGCATGGGACATTCCAGGTATGCTGGCATGTGCAGGTACACCAGCCATTTCCCAATACATCAGTCCTACCTCCTTTGTGATCTGCAGGTGTTCGGGCGGACATCACCGGTATCCCCTACTACAGGACCGGTTGCTGTGATGCATACCTGTATGTACAATTGCAAGGGTGTCTCCATTTCACAGTGATACAATGTATACTGTATGTTTGGGGTACTTTCCCCTGTGTACTGCTTGTATATCTAGCCCAACAGCCATGCCATGTCAGTCTTTCAGATGGTGGCACATATTACCACCATACATTTACATTGGCTTACTGCTAGCAGGTGGTATACTGGTGGGGATTGTCCTTGGCACTGCAGTTGTGAGGGCTTGTCCATGTCACCAGCAGTACTGGGCTGTGGCCACCAGGTCTTACCTCGACATGCATACATACTGACCACTCTTAAACAATATGAAACACGCATCATCCTAACACACACAAAACTGCATATTGTGCATGTGCTACAACCGATCCTGCTACCTTGGCCATCTCTGGGCATCTCTGCTCCACTCGTATTATACCTAGTCATGCATGGTACTACATTTCTACATAGGATTGGGGGGCAAGCCTGACTGCTACTACATTTCTACACTGGATTGGGGGTAGGGGCACACCTGACTGTTTCTACATGTCTACATGGGAGTAGGAGGGCACACCTGACTGTCATTACATTGCTATGTAGGATGGGGGAGCACAAGTGACACTTGTACACATTTGCTATGACTGTACTGGTATGTCATGTACTCCATTTCATTCTGTATTGCTAACTATCATGCTGTCTAGAGGCACACCAGTGTACTACAGATCGTGGCTTTGGTTGCCCTACATATTATTGTCTGATGTCCTACCCTTCAGAACTGGAATCCCACTGCCTGCCCTGCTGTGGTCTGTCTGTGTAGGTCTGGGGGTGAGGTTAACCTTAGTCATCATTCTGGGGCCATGGCACAGGCCCTGTTTGGGTTTGTGTCCACCTGTCCTGCTGGCTGCAACTGTTGTTGGGTATGTGAACCATCCTGACTGGCATTTGTGGGTCATATGGACACACATTTCGCACAGCACATTTCCTGCAGTGGTTTTTGTCACCCTGTGTAGTTCTGGCTACTATGGTGACTCCAGTATGTGTTACACATGTCAGGGTGCCACTATGGGTGTCTACTGTCTGCTGCCATAACATTCAGCCACCCAATTCCCTTGCATGCTCACATCCATACCATAGCTACAGGTGACAACACATTCTTCTCCATTTGGCAATTGGTAGGTTGATTGACTTACCTTGTGGGTGTGCCAGACTTGCGGATGGTGCTGGAGGCCTGCCTATGTCAGATGCACATAGTATTCTCCCTATACATGGTTGAGCACAGGTGGTGTCATGTTTGGCATCCCTTTTACTGTATGTGCGAGTCAGAGAGAGGTGTCATTCCCTGGGACCCTACTGTGTCAGTACACGTGCAATGCGTTGCCTCTTTGCCAAGGCCAGGGCATACTGGGCACGCCTCCTTCTGCCTACTGGGGCAGGCTCAGGTTCTTCCTCCTCCAGGTCACTCTGTGCCTGTGCAGGCCTTGGCATTGGTGGGGGCCTGTGTGGCCCTGCTCCATGCTGTTCCTGCTGCAGCTGTTTCCACAGGATCATATTGTGTAGCAGGGTCTATATTAGATAAACAAAAGTTTATCTTACCGAACGCTAACATGAGCGAAAATCCCGGAACCCGAAACTGGAATTGTGAGATTGCAGTACAGTGAAGATGGGAATATTTGCCCTTTCCTCACTGTAGTGCAATCTCGGAGTTGGAATATATATTTAGCGGGGGGTGTGGGGGGCGCAGCCCCCCACAATTGCAGTTTCGAGTTCAGGGATTTTCGATAATGTCAGCATTCGGTAAGATAAACTTTCGTTTATCTAATATAGACCCATGTAGCATCGCACATACCATAACAATTTGGGTACATGTAGCTGGTGAATACTGCAAGGCTCCACCGGATGTGTCCATACACCGCAACCATGACCTGAGCATCCCAAACACATGCTCTATTATATGTCTGGTCTGTGTGTGTGCCTTATTATGGCATTGTTATTCAGGTGTGTGTGCATTTCTGATGGGTGTCATCAGCCACAGCTCCAGTGTGTATCCAGCATCCCCCACTAGGTGACCATAGGGGATGTCCCCATTGGCACATCTCTGGTATAGCTGCGTCAGATACCATATGTGGGAATCGTTATAGCTTCCAGGGCAGCCAGCACACACATTTATTATAATGCCCTGGGCATCACATACGGCCTGGCAGTTGATGGAAGGGATGCCCCTGTGGTTGATGTAGACCCTACCCTGCTCACTGGGTGGTGCTTTGATGCATACGTGCATGCAGTCTATAGCACCCACTACCCCAGGGTATTCTGCTATTTGGTGGAAGAGATGCATATTGCTGGTTAACACTTCACGGGTGTTGAGAAAATATACCTGCTCACTAGCATGTGTTGACATGGCATCCAGGAACTGGTGGAATACTCTGGATGCTGATGCCTGTGAGATCCCTATGTTATCCCCAGTTGTGCTTTGGGAGTACCTGTTGCTAGTATACCTAGGCCCACACATACTTTGGTATCCACTGGGATGGGTTCCCCTCGTTTGGTTTGGTGTGTCAGGTGTGGCCGGCACAGCTCAACTACTTGCTGTAGGAGGTCTCTGTCCACCCTATAGCGCTCCACTATCTCCAGCTTATGTAGCCCCTGGTAGGTTACCCTGGGTCTGTACACTCTTCTCCATCTCCTCACTGTGGGTTGTTCGGCAGCATGCACATCCTCACCACTCTCAGCCTCTTGCACATATTGTTCTATGTTGCCTGCTGCAGCCCTTCTCATTTTGTAGGTTTGTTAAAATTTCCCCGCTTGTATACACCAGTGGTGTAGAGTGTGGGAAAAACCAGTGGGGAAGGTGTTTGCATAGTTTATAGTGGTGTTCTGGGCTAGGCTGCTGCCTGTGTAATTGGCTGCTTCAGATACATTTCACCTGCCAGATATGCTAGCTCACCTTGATTACCTTCCTACTGCTGATTTCCCTTCCCATTGCCCTTCTGTTTGGACCCGGGGCCACGCTGGACAAACAGAGTACTTGGATGTGCACACTGCTGCTTTTTTTTCCCTGTAAATTCTGGTGCACAGCGTACACACCCGCTTACACTTTGTAAAGAGTGCTGGGCAGGTTTAGACATACCCCCTAGCTTGGCTGTGCTAAGCTGGGAGCATACCCGAGCCGCAGGGCTCCAGTCCGCTTACAGTATGCCTGACACACCCTCCCATGATGTCACCTACCTCCTAGTTTTGCACTCAGCTATTCCTACTCTTACACTGTTGGGACCTGACTCACATGCTGGGGAAAACTGGGATTCACTATCCTTCCCCTCATTTGTATAGGATTGCCTGCTAATGCATAGTTACATGTCTCATAATGTGCCTCCCCCCTTAGCAACCACTATTCATTGGCCAGGTTGTCTTTTGCCTGCCATTGACTTGCATGGCGGAATACTGATTTTAGTTAGACTGCTTTTTTTAGGTTTATTTTCTTATTTCCTCACTGATCCCGGTTGCACACCACTGCCCTATGCTTCAACAGCCGTGATCGGCGGACATATAATAAAAGATGTATTTTGTACATTTTGCATTGTTTGCAATGCCAATGGCCTTATACTTGGCCATTGGCATGCTTCCTCAATGATATGCAGCCTTTATTTGGAGCTGTCATGTCCCCATTTTTGATTTTGCAGTACCATACTCTATTACTAACCGAGTACATTTCTGCATATTACGCTAGTCCTGCACGCCCTGATTCCTGCTTCTTGGATGGCAGATTTACCTCATTTGCATGGTTTTCACCTGCAAATGGGGTAATTTGCATACAGGGTCTGGGAACATGCAGCACTAGTGCTAGAGCACTCGTGCACGTCAAACGAGCACGTACGTGGATCGCTCGGCCACCATATTGCCAACATTACCCCTTACACTGATCATGCATGCAGTGCAAGCTTTTGAGAATCCTGGGGATAGTCTTTACGTTTTTTAAATGAAATGTTAACTTTTACTGTACGGAAAATAATGAAAACAAAGCAGACTTTATGCACTTCAAAAGCAAGAAAGCCTAAGAACAGCGAGTTGTCTAAACCAAACAACTGCAGGAATACACTTTGCTTCAATGTCTTTGTAGCTCAGGTTGCAGGCTCAGTTCAGTTGCTCATAACACAGTTTATTTGTAGCAGAAACTAATACAATTCATATAGCACAAGCAGATGCCAGGGAATCTTCTTGGGCTAGGCTTATATAGGCTCCAGGGCCGTTAGCCTAGTGCACACCTATGAACCTATGAACCAGAGCCCACTACAAAACAAAGTCTTAAAACAATCCCGTCTTTCAGTCAGAAGGCAAAAGTGGATAGACTTTCCCTCATTATGTAAAGATTTAAGCACAGACTGTAGAAATAGCAGGCTGTTTCCCCTCACCAATAAACAGAGTCCCTTCCCTATCAGGCCCTGTAAGTAGCAGAACAACCAAATCACTAGCATTTCAAGAAATGTACCCCAAACATTCTTATACTCATATGTTTTTCGACAAACAAGCACTAATCAATCCCAGGGTAAATTCCTGCATTTCTCAATTCTAAGGAAAATCCATTGGACAAAATCCGCCTTCTTTTCCATGGAAAGAAATTACTGCTTTTCCAAAGTCATACGTTCTTCCTTCCACGGGGATGATTTTAAATTGTCTTGTCACTACAGCTCCATGCAGCCTTAGTTTTGGAAATTAACCATTTCTGTTCCAGCTGCCATTTAGGGATTTCATGCCATACTGAATCAAACCAAGATGGTATATTCCATCTGCAGTCTAGCCATACAATACATGTTAATATTTTACACAAAGATGCACCCAGCAGTGTAACCCTTGGCTTAAGATGATTGTTACTGTTGTAGTGACACCCCAACTCTATGTGCAAAAAGGGAAAAGGGGTTGAGGATGGATGGATGGATGGATGGTATGTGCACACACACTTTTCCCCAGCATGACTCAAGTTAAAGCCCATTCTGTTGTCATGGTGTACTATTTAAATGGAAGAGGGGTAAATCTCCCCCCCCCTCGTGGACCAATGGTAAAGCTAGTGTCCAACTTTTTGTGCAGATGAATTAGACTATCTCAATTATATCTTCCTGACATGAAGAAGTTCAAGTTCCTATATAAGTACATTATTAATTAATTTTTGCTAGTACTTCAAAACTGCAAAATGAAATGTTTTCTAGCTGTTGATTAATGTTATTTCTCTATTGCTCTAATAGACCTCAATCTTACCTGAGCAGATTATAACAAAATCATCAGTGTACTTACCCAATAATAACATATATCTATATATATATTCCGTGGCGACCCCTAACTGGGAAAAGCCGAAAGACAACAACAATGGATGACATGACATTTGGTCAAACATTTGTTTGGGTAACTTGTTGATGGTCAACAAAGGTAAGTGGTGGGGTTGGGAGTTTGTGTGGTAACATGAGTATTTTAGGGTTAGGGTAAGGGTTAGATAAGGAGATAGATTTAGTGAGTGTGCGATTGTGCATGGTTCGGGTTAGGATTAGGTTAGGAGATAGATTGTGTGTGTGTGTGTGTGTGTGTGTGTGTGTGTGTGTGTGTGTGTGTGTGTGTGTGTGTGTGTGTGTGTGTGTGTGTGTGTACATCTGCATGTGGTGTTGTGTGTAGTGGTAGGGTTATGGGAAGGGCATTTTGCTGGTAAGCTGCACATTAGGGTTGGGGTTAGGTTCATAGGTTCATAGGTAGGTACTAGGCTATCGGCCCTGGGGCCTATACAAGCCCAGCCAAAAAGGTACCCTAGCTTTTCCACCCAAGAAAATTATTTTCCTGTGCCACTGTCGAGCAGAGGCACAGAGGTGATCCCCATGGTGAATTTCCTATTTCCTATTCAATCATCAAGATTTTTCTTGAAGAGTGCTAATGATAGGTAGTTTGTTCCAGGTAAAGGGGAGTCTCTGGGACAGGAATCTCCCCTCCCGCATGTTCTGTTTATTGTGGTGACAAGGTTTAGGTCCCTAGAGCATGTAGCCGGAGGGATTGGGATTTCTTTCTTTGAGGCGGGTCTGTGGGACCAAAAGGGCGTTGTAATCTATAATGAGTGAGATGAGCAGAGGGGGGAACAATTTTTTCAAACCTTTTGTGATGAGGTGTGCCACATAGGAGGATTTCTGACTACTGTATGAAGTGATTACTGTGTCCCAAGGTCTCTTTATACACTTTTCGTTTAAGTAGCACCACCGCCATGGCTTTGACACCAGGCATCTGTCTCAGTGAGGCCCTTTTGTAGGTAATTCCAGAGTGGGGATGGTGTCGGAAGCCTTGGAGATCTGTTCATTCTGTAGTTCATGTAGAGCGCCGCCTGGGATGGTGGTTTTACCTGTGCAGCGGTGATTTACAGAACTTTGCATTCTTCTTATAGGATCACAGCTTCTTACTGAGGCTGACCAGGCTCTCTCCCATGGGATTTTTACTCTCTTTTGCAACAGTTTTTTGGGATAGCATGATCTATGCACTTGTGTAAGTGCTTATATAAAGTTGTAGTGTTCACTCTAATTTCACGTCTGTATTGCCCTTTACCATGGTTTCCTTAATGGAGGGTGGGGCAGATGTGGATATCTAGAGTAATTAGCTTATGGTTGATCGATCCGGACCAATGGTTGACTTCAGTGTGTGAACAGAACACCAGTCATATTGGTAAGATATTGTTGCCCTGGTGGGGTGTGACAAGTTGATCCAGGGCATTGGAGTTTATGAATTCCAGAAAGCGTTGAAGTGAAAAGTTTGGTACACTAGTTTTTTTCCAGTTAATGGGGGGTAGTTGAAATCCCATTATTAGATATCCTTAATGAATATGGACACACCTCCGCCTTTGGTGTTCGGTCCAGGTTACATGGGCGAAAAGTTGAACCTTGCCTAAAAGGCACTATATGGGCAGCAAGAACCTTAGCCAGTATATCCGGAATCCCAGGGTGACAGGTGCAGGCCATCTGGCAAAGCATTATCGTGGTCGGGATTTGTCCTTGTACTGCGGCATCATTTCTCTGGGATGGCAGAAATGCTACAGGGGGTGGTACCTGCCTGCCTGGGCCACAAGATCGAGAGCTCTTCTCTCTTCTTTCATCATGTAGTCCAGGAGGTACATTTGTTGTTGTTCACACCAGCAGCAATGACAATGACACAGAGTATCATACTTGTATTTGTTGTGGAGTGACCTGAGTGGTATGTATTGTGATCTGCGGGGCTATGTGTCATTTGGGTGTTTTGGCGTGGTGGAATTGCTGCATTTCTGCTTTTTTGGTGGTGTAGATTCAGTGAGACTATGTGATGAGTGTGGTGGTGTGTGTGTGTTGTTTCTCTCTCTCCTTGACTGTCTGATTGGAGAGAGTTTTACCTCAGTTTGGCTAGGTAGTGCATCTCTCACAGGCTGTAGTGTTGGGTGGTAGGGAGAGGAGGGATGTCGGTGTGAGGCAGCAATTTTCATTTGCCCCAAGATGCCCAGATTCATCAGATAGACGGTTGCAGCTCCCCCTCCATTGGGTGCAGCAGGAAAAAGCCTTCCTGCAAATATGAGTTAGCAGTATTCGTGCGGCTATCAAAATATATTTATTTATTTATATATGTACTATTTGTTAACCAGGTAGAGAATTTTATCTCTTGCTCCTTTTTAGCCACAACTCAAGCTCAATGAAAACTGTGAGACACAAATTAAACAGAAGTATTGGTTAACTGAACAGATATTATGCACTAAACACATGATTATACAGTTACATATAACATTAAAGAGACTTTGAGACAAGGCATTAAGCAATCGATAGTGTACAAGCAGAAGAAGAGGAAAAGTACACAGTATTTGTATACTGATTACAATGTGCAAATATTACAACCACTGCTTAGAGGGGACAGGTTAACCACTGTCCCGAATGCACTTGCATGTGGCTTTATTTCTAAGATTTCTTTTCATACTTTGAGTTCTTTCTCCCTTCCATCTGTCTCTCAAGATATACCTGAACTGGCTCCAAATCCAACTATTACACAAGTCCAAGACCTAAAAGTGCTATCAAAAGCTAAAAAAAATTTATTTATTTATGTATTATTTATTTATTGACATTTGATTTCTATAATAAAAAGCAAAAAAAGATAAAACCGGCTACCACAGACAAAACCATAAAAGGTTTTAATAAAAAGACAAGCGCTTTCAGACTAATCGTCCTTCCTCAGGTCGACATACAAATAACAAAATCAAAATTCTATATTTAAACTACAAACTAACCAATCAATTCACTAAAGTAATTTACGCCCTTTAAGGCCGGGTTTAATGGGTACACATGAACTGAGCCCTGGTGCCTTATTGGATTGTAACATAGCAATCCAATTCATTTCAGCCAGTTCCATCTTATTCACCAAACTCTCCACCTGGAAAACTTTCTTTTACCACCTGTAGAACCAATAAACTAAACATATGTTCATTATGGCTATGCCTACATTTTGCAAGTGCATTACTCATTTTTTGGCAATGAATGTGTCACTCAGGTGTTGTAAAACTCGTTCTCTTAGTTGTCAGTTACTCTTGCCAACATAAAAGTCAGCACACCGTTGGTACTTCACTAAATAAATAATATTAGAGGTCCTGCAATCGGCATAAAGTCTCTGGAAGTAGACTTTAGCGGTTACAGAATGTTCAAACATATTGTCTAAAGAGATATACTTGCATAAACTGCAACTTTGGCAAAGCAAAGTGCCTACTATATTCAATGAATCAGATTGCAAGTTCTTATATCTATAGCATAATCTCCTTTTTAATGACTTTTTATTCTTAAAGCCAAATCTCGGGTATTCTCCCCACTACATCCCTGAGGGAATAATCCAATGTTAAAATCCTCCTATTTTGTTTGCTAGTTCGGCAAACTTGCTCAGTATCACTATTAAAGGTCCAAGACCTAAAAGTGCTATCAGAAGCTAAAAAATTATTTATTTATGTGTTTACTATTTATTATTCATATATTGAGATTTGATTTCTAGGAAAGTCTGACTGTGTAGAAGCCCATTTACAGCAGAGGCCTGGGAAGAAAAGCACCAAATTATTACAAAACATTTTAAGAAACTAATTTTACAGTCTTCAAAAATAAAACGAAAACATCTGCAGTTTAAGTAAATATAACAAATTAGACATAATATAAAAAACATTGGTTAAGAATCGATACAAGGTGTATGACAATCATTTAATGTTTAGAGAAATTTTAGAGAGTTTGTAGAGAAATTAAAGGTAAGTTAGTCTAATACAAATAGCAATTGCAATATGGAGTGAGGGAAAAACAGGCTTATGGTATATTTAAAGAGAAAGTCAGGGAACAGAATTAGATAGCAGTAAGGAAGTAAGTGAAGAAGGGAGAGTAAGGAGGTGTAAGGGATGAAAAGTACTTCCTCACATTTATAATACAGTTTATCCTGGTTTTGAGCAAAAACAGAGCCAGATTTTAGCCAGGAAGTCTTTCAGAGTGGTTTTGAAAGATGGGAGGGAGGGAGGGTATAGACCTGATGGATACAGTTAAGAGGTTCCAGGCCTTAGCAACCTTGTACGACTACAGACAATGCCAGCAGATTTGACAGGTTTGTAGACAGACAGACATGAGTTTTTGGGCACTGGATTGCAATGACCAACTGGGAACATAGTTGTGTAGAATGTTTTTAGTGCTGGACAGACAGATGGATCCGGCATAATTTTATAGATGGTAAGAAGTTGTGTATATGTTAGTTGATGAGGCAGTTCTAACCAATTAAGGCTTTTCAGTGCTATACAGGAGTGGGTTCCGAAAATTTAGCAACTTTATTACAGCATTGTTTAAGTTTTAATTTTTGTGAAGCCTGGAGGTTAGTAAGGATGGGAGCACCATAAAGAAGAGCGGAGAGGAGCTACGTATTGGTAAGTGTAGTTTTAGTTGCGTTTGTGAGAAAGTTTTTGGCTCTGTAAAGTATCCCTAGTTTTTGATGAGTTTTTATCATGCAATTTTGTATACGTAGGTTGAATATAAGATTATCATCCACTATCACCTCTAATAGTTTGCTATGAGAAGTGACTTCAATGGTTGTATTATCAAGAGAGAGGACTTTAAATTTTGTTCTTTCATGAATGGGATTTGGGGAAAAGGGTTGGGAGGGTGGCCTAATGGTTAAGGTGTTTGTCTCACAAACACAAGGTGTGGGGTTTGAGTCTCACAAGGGATAATTGGCTAGGCTTAAAATGGCTTGCAAGGGCAGTTAACTTAGTATGAACCTATAAAAAAGAAGTAGTTTGGTGTTTTTTGGGTTGAGCATGAGTTACAAAGTCATGTTTCAGTGACTGATAAAGCTTCCCGAGTAATTTTTTGGAGGTGTACCATGTTGTCAGATGTGCAAATGAGAGTGGAATCATCTGCGTATTGTGTTAGGGTGGTTTGTTGTGTGGAAGTATAGAGAGTATTAGTGAAAATATTAAAGAGGAGGGGACCAAGGACAGATCCTTGTGGTACACAGTGGTCACTGGGAGGTAAAGAGAGAGCACGGAGTGCCAATTTACTGACTGATACCTATTGGTCAGGTATCTTTTGAAACAAAGAAAGAGGGGCTGAAAGAGACCTAGTGAGGACATTTAAAGTGGAAGTTTGCTGTGAGAAATTGTGCTGAAGGCTTTAGACAAGTCTGGAAATAAGGAAGAGTCTCATTTGCCATTATTTCTAGCTTCACTGATAGTATCTATACAGGTTAGAAGGGCAGTGCTAATAGTATGGGAAGGATGGAAGCCATGTTTTGTAGGGGATAGGAGCTCTTCCTGCAGGAGATAGTCTAGCAATGGTTTTTGAATACATTTGTCAAGTATTTTGGTGAGGGGTGATAAGATTGCTTTAGGTCTAAAGTTATTAATGTCTGTTGAATTTCCTCCTTTGTGCAGAGAGATAATGTATCATGGGTGTATCAGGGACCCTAACACCTTTAAAACAGCAATTAAAGACTACTTCCACAAATCATGGACATGCCTCTGCCATGACCCAACATAAGCTGTCTTCCTCTACCACAGACTGCTGCCCTCTCAGATATTGCCATGCTTGTCCTGTCACTGGCTCCCTACCTATTCTGTTACTCCATTTACTTTTTCCTCTGTTTTTTTTTTCTACTCTATACTTGCTTTAATCATATACCTTAGTACTCTTCTTCCCCTAATACACTCTTTAGTTTGTGCTAGCTCAATATTCCTCTTTCTCTTACTAGAAGTTTCTTATAAATATACTTAAAACGGATCACTCTTTGTTTTTTACATTTATGGAAACGCCCATTATCCCATCTGCATCACTGATGATAAATCTCTGAGTTACTCTTGTACTTTATTATTTTCTATAGTACGTGTTTCTTATGTAAAAACTGAGAATGCTAGTTATTCGTTGTTTTTTTTTCTTTTGCAGCTACTGTCTGCGTTAATTAATGTTTAAGTAATGTAATATTGGAGCTTTTCTCCTTGGGTTTCTGCTGAAAAAGAGTTCTGCCCAGTCAGACTAACCCAGTTAACAAATGTCAGATAAATAAATATTTAAATAAACAAATAAATCTGTGACTTTTTCCAAGGACAGGGAACGTGGGATTTCCAGATTGACGTATTTATATGGATTGAGACAGGCAATGCTATTGGCTACTGTTGTAAGTACTCGCTGGAAAGGTCATCAGCTGAAGAAGAGCATGGTTTAAGTTTATTTAAGAGTAGTTTTATATAGCATGTGAGCACAGGTTTGAAGGTGTAAGTGGATGAAGTGATATGCGACTTTTGGGCAGGGTTGAGATGAGATGTTGAGGAATCCCTGAGTGGTTGGTTATCAGGAGAGGGGTTTGGTTTGAATTTTTGGCCGGGATGTAAGACTTCTTTAATGGATGTCCAAACATTTTTAGGGTTGTGTTTAGTATTATTCTGAAAGTTATAAGAGAATATTTTTGTCTTTATTTATTTGCATTTTAGTATGATTGCGAAGCATTCTGACATTTTCAAGATATTGTGCTGTTTAATATTTTTCTCATTCTTTATGTGCTTTTTCTCTATCCTGCATTAGCATTCTGCTGTTTTTGGATGGACAAATTACATTATTTGTTTTCAGTTTCTTCCTTCTAGGAGGTATAGGGCTATTTAGGATATTTAGAAAAGTTGTGCATAATTCAATTACAGCATCATCTAAGGGGATAATTTTTAGGAAGTTCCAGTTAATAGATGATAGTGTAGTATTGAACACTTCTGGGTTAAACTTGGAAAGGTTATTCATTGTTTTATAGATATACTGTTTAACTGGATGTGTGAGATGTCTAGTCATATAGGCTGAGAGATGGTAACTGAGAGAGTCTGACAGGTCAATTTACAACTGAGAGCAATCCAATCAGTTTATAGCCAGAACAAGGCAATTAACAAAGAGATGCGAGTAAAACAGATTGTCATTTCCTGAGACTAAACTGGCATATGCAGTATAGTTTACTGGTCAAGCAAAACAGGACAGTGTCCATCTTAGTAAGAGGTCCTTAGAGTGGATACACTATTTCACAGACACTTTCAATCACAGCAATAGTGCAGTGATGGGCCTGACTACAGCTTAAATAGCATGAAGCACAATTTAGCCACACCCTTAACATGTTCAATGTCAGCCTCCATACAGGTTTTGTACCAAGCAAATGAAGGACAGCTGCAGTCATTCCCCTGCATAAAGGGGATCTTCCACAGACCCAGGAAATTACAGACCAGTAAGTCTGACTAACTGGATATGCATACCTCTCACATATCCAGATTTTCACTGAATATCCAGAGTGTTGCTTCATATTTTTGATGTTCCTCATAAAACTTTTGGTTTTCTGGCAAATCACTGAGAATTGAAATCACTTAATAATGACATACATTTGAGTTTCTGACTTCATATCCTACAGCAAATGCATGCTAACATAAATCCTGTTATTCTAGGAACTTGCTAAGTTTATAAGAGCAATATTTAAAATCTGTCCCCATTTTTGGGCCTTTGTTCTCCCATTATTTTACATTTTGTCTAGATTCCCTGTGCTAAGAGTTTGAGAGGCATGCTTATATGTAAAGCCATGGAAAGACTTATCATGGAATTAATCAATCAGGACATATGAAACCTAAAAACATTGGACCCAATTCAGTTTGGATTCATCAAGGGCAGGTCATGCTTACTCAGCATGGTAGATTTTGTTTTGAAAAGGTCACCAAAGCAATGGATGAAGGCAACAATGCGTACCTCGTCCTGGCCAATGCTGTTGACACAATTCCCCACTCAGGCATAGTAGAAAAGCTAAATAAACTGGGAATAAACCCCTGTGTCACTAATAAACTGGGAATAACCCCTGTGTCACTTGCTGAATTGGCAACTGGCTCACTGATAGGACGCAGATAATCAAGTTAGCAGCAGTTACCTCCACAAAGAGACCACTCACCAACGGCATCCACCAGGGTTCAGTGCTGGGACCTCTCCTATTTGGCATTTACTTTTCTGAAGTGAACGCCAATACCAGTGGCCTCTGGCTGACTAAGTTTTCAGACAACTTCAAGTTAGGAGCAGTCACTGAACTGCCAAATGACTTAGCCATCTCGCAGGATGGATTGTCTCAAATAAATAACTGGTGTCAAAATCATGGTCTGAAACTAAATGCCATAAATGCAATATTGTATCCTTTGGGAAGTCA
Source organism: Protopterus annectens (assembly GCF_019279795.1). Taxonomy (NCBI): domain Eukaryota; kingdom Metazoa; phylum Chordata; order Ceratodontiformes; family Protopteridae; genus Protopterus; species Protopterus annectens. The sequence continues at coordinate 1,724,408,316 of NC_056729.1, read as the reverse complement.
TCTATCCAAAAGAACTATCAAATTGACAATACACCCCTAAAATTTGATCTAGTTGTTTAGGATTTGGGAACTGGAGAACTTATATGGACAGTGACCTTCAACTAACATGTGCCTATTGTTGTAAGAAAGTCTTTCTAGTATATTGCAGAGCTTATAAACAAAAGAATTGTGCCTAAATCTAGTGATGTCATTGTTCCCCTTTACACAGCCCTCATTAGACCATCATTGAATATAATGCCCCTTTTGCATGTATTTGTCCAGACACATGCAACAACTGGAACATCCACAGAGATATCTTACCAAAGTGATACAAGACCTAAACAAACATGTCCTACATGGACCAACTCAACACCCTGTCACTATACTTCATATCTTACAGACTGCTAAGAGATTACCTCTGTCTGGCATATAAGTTATCATGTGACCAATTATTGATGGATTTACTGCACATCAGCAAATCAAATGGCATCAGAAATACTCAATCTAGGGATATAAACCTCTTCTGTAGTATCAAAAGAATGGTTTGGGGAGACAAGTATATTTTGCAAAGGGTACCACTGCTATTGAACAGACGTATAAAACAGAGTTCATCCCTGTCCATTTCAAGCCCAGCTTAGATCTATGGATGGGAAACAGAAAATTTTCCCCAGGACTGCCCCTGCACTACTAATGGACAGCTGCAGCTCCTAAATGCTTTATCCTATGCATGGGTCCCCTCAAATTATCTATGGTATGATCCCAGTTATTCTCATCAGGGGTGATCTATAATTATCGACCATGAGATGGATATGGCTGATCTATAACCAAATAGGATACACTATTTTGAGCACAAAAAGGGACATTTGTTAGGCTTAAAATGACCCACAGGAGCAGCTAACCTACTACTTATCTATGACCCTATTCTTTAAGTTCTTCAGGTAGATACTTCCTGGTGCCAGTTCCTAGTCATGAAAAATAATTTTTACCTGGCTTTAGTTTTGAATAGGGGAGGCCTGATAAATGTTATATCATCTTCCTGACTGTTTCTTAGACAGCAGGTTTGTTTCCTGAACAGTAGCTTAGATTTTAAGTGTGGAGAGCACATTGGTTTTAGAACTTCGAATAACAAGCAACTGAACAGAAAAGAAGTCCTATCAGTAAGCCATTGGGGTACTGTAATGAGATTGCAGTGGTGTGAGTGAGAATCTGCTAATAATGCATACCTTAAAATGTTATTTTCTGCAACGTGAATCCTTTGAGTATTATAGGAACAGGGACAACATAGTAAATGTAAGCCATATTCACTTTTAGGAAGGGGTACATTTTTAGTACTGGCTGTCCTGGCTGCAGGAGAGAGAGTAGATGAGAAATCTTATAACACTAGAGATGAGATAGTACCTTACTTTTTTTTTTTTTTTTTTTTAATTATCTTATTTTTCAGACTTTTGGGGTCCACAGTTTCTGGTATCTCACCTCGATAGGGAGCCATGCACATAAGTGATAAAATTCAGTGAAAGAATGTTGTGTGTACTACAGTCCTGTCTTATGTTCGAAGTGTTTGAGTTAAATATATTTTGCTTGCTCTGTATTTTATGGAAATGACTTATGTTTTTGCTCTTTGAGATTATTTAAAAATACTGACAGATTTTAAATATTCCTCTTATAAACTTAGAACGTTGCTGCAATAATAGATTTTGTGTTAACATGCATTTTCTGAAAGATATGATATCTGAAACTCAAATGTCTGTCATTAATCAGTGACTTTAGTCCCCACTGATTAACTAGAAAACCACAAGTTTTATGAGGAACAGACCAAAAATATGATGCAAAAATCTTGACATTCTGTGGAAATCTGGACAGTTGAGTGCTATTGTAAGTATCCTGAGTGAACACTTCAGAGACAATCTGTAACATTTTTTGTCAATCTGCACTAATAAAAGATGGTCTGGCTCTAGTTTACCCTTAGAAATTCATATATTGTACATAATCCACCATGATATGGTCAAACTGTATTATAAGAAATGGAGTTAATAGTTTTATATTGTTTTCTGTCATGGAAACCTGAGTACCAGCTGCCCAGCAGCAAAACATTCCTCGTGGTGCTCAAAATTCCCCTAATTTCCCCAGTTTGGAAATAGAAAATTCTTGAACAGCTCAGACAGGAAGCAACTTAGGTTATATTTTTGTTCTGCATTCTTTTCTGTATTGCTGGATTCTTGGTCAAAAAGATATGGCCTGCGTGTAGAGCACAGACTAATAAAGCTGTCTGTGCTTTCTTGCTTTCTTTTTTTTTTTGATTTTTTTCAGAGACAGGATTTAATTTGCAGCCTTTATCTTAGCATCAGATTCAAATATTTACAAAATTTTGGAATTAATAATATTTAAGAAATGTGGGATTGCATGAAATCTGTGGAAAGCATTTTGGTTTAAGATGTTTTCACCACTCCTCAATACTATACACAAAAATAAATGAATCAAGCATCCATTAAATATGAAAAGATTGTAGGCCTGTTAGCAACAAACATGAAGAAAGTAAGAAGCAAACCACCAGAGTTAATGGTCCTGCTTTTACAAAATGCAGCACTACCATGTATTTTTTTTTTATCAAGCCCTCCCAGCCACTGCGAGGGGGTAAGAGCCCTACAATAAGCATTTTCCTCCAAAGTGGAAGGGTCAGGTAATCGAGCAGATGGCTGTATCTATTCTTCAGGGCATTTTAATTCTAAATAACTAACACTTCCCATTGGGCATGCCCAGAAGCATGCAACAGACTTTAGTAAAGGCATATCACAACCCTTCACAAGTGACATAGCTCATCAGAAGCTCCCTCCCCTGTATAGGAAACACACCAGTATAGTTTCTTGTCCTTATCAATGATTCTAAAACTGGAAGATTGCCCCATATATGCACGCCATAACCCTCAGACAAGCAAGCAGGCTAAATCTTAAACACTCTTTCCCCTTCTCTGTCAGCCTCTTCCAATGCCAGGGCTGGTATTTGAACACAAATAATTTGGGCCAGAGTCGTGGCTTTTTCTCAAAACATATTTATTATCTTATTTGTGCTCTATTCCAGGGCTGAAAGTGGTATTTTTCACACTGTAGAATAAATGCTAGGTGAAAATCTGTTAATGAGGCATGATTTTTAAAAATGCCAGCGTTTATAAAATTCCAAGTAAACTCATGGTTCCATTTCACCATGCATTGACTACATCAGCTGTCTAAGCGGCATGGGGTACAGTGTCTGATTGTGCTACTAGTGACCAGAGTACGGCTAGTAGCACACAGGTCAGAAGGTCAGCTGGATGAAAGGAGATTGCAGCTGAATGCTAAGTTATGTTTTCTGGCAGGGGGCCCTAACTTACACCCCACATAGTACAATGGCACTAATGTATTGCCATCCATTAAGGGATATAACGAGGTACATAAGTTTAAGAATGAAAACCACATCAGTAAATGAAAACTTATTTTTATTATAGATTTTTTTATGTGCAATTTATGACCTCCACCTCATGAAAAAGGACAAGGAAAATGTTTATTACTACTAAGTGATTTGGTACTGCAAAATCAATTAAGTCACTTTTCATAATGTTAAAAAAAATCTTCTGCTCTTATGTCCTCATTTATCTGTCCCACAGTGTGCACCCTATCACCCTTCTCAGGCACTTCATCTCCATCACCTCTAGCTTCCTCAAGTGCTCTGCCTTTACTGCCCACGTTTCTGTACCATACAGTAGTACTGGTTGCACCACTGGTTTGTACACCTTACTTTTCTGCCATTTTGTCATTCTTCTGTCATACACTACCACTGACACTCTCTAGAAGTTGTTTGCAGCACCTCGGATTCTAACTTTGACCTTGTCATTCATTCTTCCCTTCTCCTCAACCAGCCCTCCCAGATACTTAGGTTCATAGATGTGTACTAGGCTAATGGCCCTGGAACCTTTACAAGCCTAGCCCAACAAAAATTGCCCAGGCACCATGCCACCTGATGTTACCTCACAGTACCCCTATCCAGTAGGGCAACTGGACTGATCCCTGGGGTGAACTTTCTGTTACCCATCCACTCGTCAATATTTTTCATGAAGAGGGCCATCAAGGTGCTCTGGTTGACATGAATGGGAAGCTTATTCCAGAATATGGGCAGTCTTTGGGAAGTGAACCTGTCCCTCCAGCATGTTCTGTTAATTCTGGTTATGAGGTTGTGATCTCTGGAGCGTGTGGCACGGGGGGATTGGGATTTCTTTAGGTGTAGCATTTCAAGTAGGGCTGGGTTGGACATGGCTTTGTAAGTCAAGCAGAGATCACCTCTAAGTAGATGATAAGAGACTGAGAACAGCTGAAGTTTCTTGAGTCTGTCCATGTAGGACATGTGTTTAAGGCCTAGGATCTTTTTGTGAGGTACTTTTGTAGCCTCTCCAGCTGTTGTAGGTGTCTGGTCAGGTACATGCCAAACAGGGTGTTATATTCAATGATTGGTCTAATGAGGGATGATGACCTCTTTCTTCCTGGATGCGAAACCTTTGGTTATAAGATGTGTCACGTAGAAGGACTTTCTGACCACAGTGGCAATGTGGTGGTCGAAGGTAAGGTGACTGTCGACCTAGGTGCCCAGATCTCTTATGGCCCCTTCAGTGTTCAGTGGGCTCCCATCAACTTGGTAATTTGTGGGAAAAGAGTTTTTTCTAAAGGGGATGATAACGCATTTTATGGCATTAAGCTTCAGGCCATAACTTCGACACCAGTCATTGGTCTCAGAGAGGCCCTTTTGTAGGATGTCTGCATCACTTGGGGAATTGATAATGACTCCTAGCTTTCAGTCATCAGTGAACTTGGTCAGCCAGAGTCCTTCTGTGTTGACCTGGACTTCTGAGAAGTAGATGACAAACAGGAGAGGTCCCAGGACCAAGCCCTGTGGGACTCCACTTGTGACTGGTCAACAGTCTGACTTGGAATCCACAATTTTCACTCTGTGGGTCCTGCCTGTGAGCCAATTAGCAACCCACCTAGTGATGTTCATAGGTTCATAGGTTGGTACTAGGCTATCGGCACTAGGGTCTATACAAGCCTAGCCATAACAATTCCCTGGCTATTTTTTCCCACAGTATTTACTTCCCTGGACTCCTGTCTAGCAGGGCGAATGACATGATCCTGGGGTGAATTTCCTATCTGCCATCCAATCATCAAAGCTCCCTTTGAAGAGGGCCAAAGAGGCGCTCTGCTTGACATGTATGGGCAGTCTATTCCAGAGTCTGGAGAGTCTCTAAGTCAGGAAACTATCCCTCCAGCATGTTTTGTTCATTGTGATGACAAGGTTTAGATCCCTGGAGCGTGTGTCTCTGAGGGATTGGGATTTCTTTAAGTGTAGCATGTCCAACAGCTCTGGGTTTGACATGGCCTTGTATGTTAAGCAGAGATCACCTCTGAGTAGACGATATGTGACACTGTACAGGTGGAGTTTTTTTAGATGGTCAACATAGGGCATCTGATTTAGGCCTGGGATTCTTTTAGTGAGGTATTTCTGTGGCCTTTCCAGTTGTTGCAGATGTCTTGAGAGGTACATACCAAACAGGGCGTTGTATTCTATAATGGGTCTAATGAGGGAAGAGTACAGTGGGACAATGACCTCCTTTTTTCTGGATGAGAAGCCCTTAGTGATGAGGAGTGAAGGATTTCCTGACTGTTGTGGTGATGTGATTATCGAAGGTGAGACCACTGTCCACCTATGTCCCTAAGTCTCTTATCACACTTTCGGTATTTAGTGTACTGCCACCTATGTGGTAATTCATGGGTACATGTTTTTTCCCAAAGGGGATAACTATACATTTCTTGGCATTGAGCTTGAGCCCATGGCTCTAACTCCAAGCATCCATTTTTGTAAGGCCCTTTTGTAGAATATCCACATCATTTGGGGATTCAGTAATGGCTCCCAGTTTGCAGTCATCTGCAAACTTTGTTAGCCAGAGTCCCTTAGTGTTGGCCTGTACTTCAGAGAAGTAGATGCCAAACAAGAGCGGTCCCAGGACTGAACCCTGAGGTACTCCACTTGTCACTTGTCTGGATTTGGAGTTGGCTACTTTTACAGTGTGGGTTCTGTCAGTAAGCCAGTTGGCAACCCATCAAGTGACATAGGGATTAATGCCCAACTTAGTAAGTTTATCTATGATTCCAGAGTGGGGGATGGTGTCGAAGGCCTTGGCGAGGTCCAGATAGGCTGTGTGGAACACCTTACCCTTGTCCACAGATCTGAAGACTGATTCAAAGAAGTCAATCTGGTTCAGGAGACAAGATCGGCCCTTCACGAGCCCAAACTGCGGGGGGTCCAGTGTTTGAAGGTTGCCAATGTCTTTGTTTATAAGTTCCATGATAATACGTTCCATGGCCTTGCAGATAAGGCTTGTCAGACTGATGGGACCGTAGTTTCCGGGATCCAAGGTGGATCCCCCCTTGTGGAGTGGGATAACTGTAGCTGTGCGCCACTCAGTAGGCACAAAGCCTGAGGTGAGGCTATGATTAAACATGACACTTAGGTGAGGTGCCAGTTCATTTTGTAGTTCATGTAGTACACAGCCTGGGATGTCATCTGGTCCCATGGATGCTGTATTCTTAGCTTTGGAGAGTGCATTTTTTACCTGTGTGGCCATTATTACCAGAATTTGGCATTCTTTCAGTATTGAGATGGGCCCTTTAGAGGGTGAGGGGGGGGGTGAAGTTAGCACTGAATCGATCTGCCAGGATATTGGCAATATCCTTGGGATCAGTATATTTAATGCCATTCTGTTGTAGCTCAGAGCAGATCTGAGCATTGCCATTTAGATTCTTGACATAACTATAGAATGCCTTGTGGTTGTCTTTGGAATCTTTGGCAATTTTATTTTCATAACTAGCTTTGGATGATTTTATGAGGGATCTCAGCTTCTTACTGAGGCTAGTAAGGGAGTTTTTTGCATGCTGGGATTTTCCTCTTTTCTGCAACAGTGTCTTCCTTTTGTTGTAAGGGTCGATGCCTAGTTTGCTGAGTTTATCAATGATATCTGAGTAGGGAATGGTGTCAAAGGCATTGGCCAGGTCGAGGAAGGCTGTGTGCACATGTTAAAGTATTGCAGAACAGTGGGGATCTCTCAGAGCAAGAAAAGGAGCAACTGCAGAATGCTAAACAGAAAATAAGGTATTACCTCAATAATATGCATGAGTTTAGAAAGAATGTTAAGCAACGGATTTTTGATAATAATTCTAGAGCACAAAAACTTTTTAGCACCACGACTCAGGCAACAGAAAGTGGAAAGAGCTTTCATCTGGCTTATGGAAATCAACAAAAGGTACAAATGGAATTTTTTATGGAAGAATTAAATATGCCAAGGTTAGAGGTAGATGAGGCTGAATTACTAACAGGTAGGATAGGAAGACGTGAGATAAAAATGGCTATGTGTAACCAATCTACAGGAAAGTCTCCAGGAATAGATGGTATTCCTGTGAAAGTTTGGAAGCTAGGAGGGAAAAACTGATAAAGATCTGGAAGGTCTTGTTTAACAATATTTTAAGAGAAGGAGAAGTACCAGCATCCTGAAAGAAGGCAGTGCTAATGATAATACCTAAAGAGGGTAAAGATCCATTGGATCCGGCTTCATACAGGCCCTTTACAGTACTAAACCATGATTATAAAGTGTTTATGTCTATAATGACTAAAAGAATGGTAAAAGTGATACCAAAATTGATAGATATGGATCAGTGTGGTTTTGTACAGGGGAGGCAAACATTTGACAGTAGAGGAACCAAGCAGGGTTGTCTGCTTTCCCATTTGTTGTTTGCATTATATTTAGAACCATTGGCAAAAAAAAAATAAGGGACTCAGAAATTCAATGATATAATTGGTATGGTAGTCAGGAAAAGCTGGCACTATTTGCAGATGATATTATTTTATACATGACAAAACCAGAAAGGGACATTACAGTGTTGTGGAAAATTTTAAGACAGATTCACATCTTCTCAGGATACAAAATGAATGAAGCTTAAACAAAGACAATAGCAGTAAATTATGTACCCATACACATGTTGGTCCAACAATATCCATATTTATGGGGAAATGGTAAAATGAAGCATTTAGGAGTATGGATTAGAAATTATTCTGTTACCGCAGCTAAGGATATGTGGGAAAGAGACTAAACAGAGATAATACAGAAACTGAGAAACTGGAAGCTTTGTTATATGGATATGGACACTAAGATACAAGCCATTAAAACATTTTTAATCCCTTTAGTCTTATACCCAGGTCAGGCATATTTTTATCAACCAGAGGAGAAGCTGTGGATAGCAATTAAAAAGGAGTTGAAGGATTTTATCTAGTAAGGGAAGATAGCAAGCGTCAAGTGGCATATGCTGCTACTTCCAACGGAACGAGGCTGACTAGGATTACCCAATTTTAAGGGGTATTTTAGAGCAACACAGTTAAGGTTCTTATACATATCACAAGCAGAAAACTATAATTCAAAGTGGATAGGAATGATGATGATACGGGGGGGAGGGGGCTCAAGAAATAAGGGAAGACTGGAATTTTGGATGCAGACTCTTAAAGAGAACAACAAAAATCACACAGAGTATTATATTCATAAAATCGCAGGGAGCATTCTAAGAACTAAACCAGCACGAGAATGGAGAAAAGAAATTCTCCTGATAAGGATGACCGTGGTCAGGGGTACAGATAATAGGCAAGGGGGGCTGGAATTTATCAGAGAAAACTGACAAAGGAACCAAGGTATTGGGAGCAAATAACTAGAAAGGGAATGGTAATACAGGGAAGAGGCCAAGAATTTATTTGGACTGCAGGCTAGAGATTGCCTTCCTATCAAGGACTGATATCACAGTATAGGCAAAGAGAAAGAAATGTGGGGGGGGGGTCCTAAATGAAAGACCAACACTGATAGAGTTTTAATAGAATCTAGAACAAAAACTTCAGTTAAAAAAGGAATAATTAGTAAAGCATATAAAATATTGCATGATAATTATAAGAATCAATCAGAGGAGCTTAGAAAACATTGGAAAGAGAGATTGGATAAGCACTTCACAAATAGACAATGGGGAATGTATGTATGCCTCCCAAATATGCAAGAAAGTCCAGAAAATTTAGGATCTTTGCCTGGAAGTGCTTACATAGGCATTTTTATACCTCAAGTAGACTCCAAAGAATTTTTCCTCAGGTGGATAACAAATGTTGGAGGTGTGACAGGCAAGAAAGAGGTGGCTGGGAGCATATTTTTGGAAGTGTAATGAGCTGGCAGACTTTAGGGATTCCCTGCAAACCGCTCTGTTGGAGATACTGGGTGAGCTGATAGGATTGACTGGGGAGATGATTTTTTGAGCTATGATACAGAAGCGGAATTGTCTAGGCATAGTAAACCCTTGCTGAGTCTAATTCTGGTGGCTGCCAAAAAAGCAATTACTAGAAAACGGAAATCAAAGTCTAAACCAACTTTACTAGAAGTAGTGAAGACAGTAACAGAGATAAAACAACTCAAATTCAGATGTTTAGAAAAGGGTAGAAGCAACTACATAAGAAAAAAATGGGAATTGTGGGAACAATATATGCAGAGAAGGAATGAGGTTTAAGAGGCAGGATTTGAATGAACCATATGATGCTTAACTGACAATGACTGGATAGATCATACGTGATGTATAATGTTTGCAACTACAGTTGTTTCAGTGGTGTCTGTGATGTATAATGTTTGCAACTAAAGTGGTGTCATTTTGTTTTTCATTTATATAAATACAAGATTACCTATGTCATATGTGATAATTTAATAAAAATGTTTGTTGAAAAAAAAACAATATACACAGTGAAATACTAATTCTTTCTGACTCTATGTTAAAATCTATTAGAAGGAAACTGTGTGATATTATTAATGCAGACCTTACCATTTCCTCATTAGGTGGTCTAAAACTAATTAACTTACCCAAAATGCTGGGAAAAACATATTTCTGGACCCATAAAATATAACTCTGTATTTGTTCATTGTGGTACCTCATAACCTTAAACCATGTAAAAAATGCACTGCTAGAAATACTAGAGATACTTGAATCACAAAAAATCAACATTGCCTTAGGAGAAATTATCCCTTCACAAAAATGGAATGATTACTGTTACTCTAAAGGTTTGTTATTTAATAACTGATTAAGACAACTATGCAATGTCTACAATATTATTTTTAACATACTGTGAGAACTTCTTCTGGAGATAGTTATATATTTGATGGTGACGTTGCATTTTAGTGATTATGATTCTAAAATTGTTTATAGTAATTTATCAATGTTTTTTTTAACTGGATTTTATTTTCAATTTTCCTCAAATGCCAGAAACATATTTCTGTTAACCAAAGATAATATTTTTTAAAACATTTTTACTGTATTGCTCATAGCTTGAACTCTCCTGTTTCCCAGATCATGAGAATGTTGACGCTGCCATAATTATTGAGATTTGAAGTTCAGAAAATCTTTTTTTCTGGATACAACAAAACAGAATATCACAGGCAATCAAAGAATGGGGGGGGTCCTAGTACTGCTATCAAATAACGTATGACATCATTTCCATTAGATCATATGTGGAATCTGTAGTGGTTGATATCCAGAGACAGTTGGCCTTGGAAATAGTCAGAGAACCATACACAGAGAATATTAAGTAGCAGGATTTCCCTGATTTCCTGGATCTTGTACAAAAAAAGGATCTAATTATAATTGGGGAGTTTAATTATAAAGGTATCAAATGGACTAAGGACAAGAACAGTTGTCCATCTACCTGCTTAACTGAATAAACTACTTGAAACTTCAAGACAGAGTCTCCTAGATCTGCTAGCTAAAGTTATTTTATCTGGACTATTCCTTTGTACTGTTTCTTGTTAGTCCTCCTCCAGTCGGCTCCCCTGGACCCTCCCACCATTGTCTGTAACTACCTTTAAGTAATGACCTGTTGAATGCTATGCATTAGAACAAGAACAATCGTCCATCTACCTGCTTAACTGAATAAACTACTGGAAACTTCAACAAGATGTCTTTATTCCTCCCACGTGGAGGGTATCAGAGAGACAGAGTCTTCTAGATCTACTAGCTGAAGTGATTTTATATGGACTAATCCTTTATACTCTGTTCCTTGATAGTCTTGTCATCCTCTGGGTCACAGGTGGCATACCAGACTTCACTCAAGCCCTATGGATCACCTCTTTTTTTCAATATTTAAAGAGTGATAAACTATTTCAAACTTCAGGCCTATCAGTCTCACTTCAGTGTTATGTAATTGCTGTGAAAAATGCATATTACAACTAATGTCAAACCCTTTATACTATGATGGTTTGACTGATTTATATCAACATGGATTTAGTCAGGGCAAATCAACTTTAAGAAACATAGTTGAATTCTATGACCAAGTCACCTTAACTACAGACCAAGGTTTATCTGTTGGTGTTTTATCACAGACTTTGCAAAAGCCTTTGACTCACTTTCTCACAAGTATATCAATGACGTATTAAAACTATATAATTATAACCCCTACCTAGTCAGTATATGACAAATAATAATGTTTATATATAAATCATGTTAAAAGAAAACTCTTCCCATAAAAATATATTTTTCATATTGTCCTTCTGTGCAGTATTACTCAATATCACTCTAAGCGCTAGCAATATATTGTAATTTCTTATTCGCTAAAAAAAGCATTGAAGGGATTTTGTATTGCAGTCAGTCTTTCTTGAGCAATGCACTTTGTGTCTCCACAATACGACAGCCTCAAAACTATATGCAAATGCCTTGTACCTGTATTTGCATATGCATATAGGGCTTCTGCATGACTACCTATTCACATTTATAGTTACTTGTAAGTCATCTCATTGTATTGTAGGCATAAAAATAGCATTATTTGTACAAGATCACTGGGCTCTGTACTGGGGGCTTCTTTTTTCCCTCAACCGATGATAAGTTGTGTGTACAGTTTTAACTCTCTCTCTCTCTCTCTCTCTCTCTCTATATATATATATATATATGGATTCACTTCAGAAACTCCAAATACTGAAATCTCGAATTTCAGTATTTCGAGCCCAAGAAGCCGAATCCACATAATAGCGAAAGTTTAGAAGCGCAAAATTAAAAACCTTGAATAACAGAGGTTTTGAATTTCACGCTTCTAAAGTTCTGCTATGGTTATGTATTCACGTAAGTGTGTGTGTTAAGGGGTTTGGGTAGGGGCTGTGGTGTGTGTCAGTGTGTTTTGTTGCTGTGATGTGTGTGTGCGAAGAGAAATTAGCTTGTGTGGTGGTGTTTTGTGTGTGTTTGTATGTAGTGCGACCTTAGAGTGAGAATATTTAAGTAGGGGGGTATGTGGGGTGCCCCCCTGCTTTCATGTAGTAGAGTGATTGTGTGTGTTTGTGTGGTGGATGGTGTGTGTGTGTGTGTGTGTGTGTGTGTGTGTGTGTGTGTGTGTGTGTGTGTGTGTGTGTGTGTGTGTGTGTGTGTGTGTGTGTAGTGAAACCATGAAATTCAAAACTTCCGGTATTCGAGGTTTTGAATTTCGCGGTTTTTAGTTTTCCTTGTTTTGTGGATTTCACTTCTTGGGCTCGAGATACTGAAATTCGATATTTCAGTATTTCGAGCTTCTGAAGTGAATATATATATATATATATATATATATATATATATATATATATATATATATATATATATATACACACACACACACACACACACACACACACACACACACACACACACAGAAAAAAAAAGTGGATAGATATTGTGGATATGTAATATACAGTGAATATAAAATGTTTACACACCCCTGTTAAATGCCAAGTCAAGATGTGCCATGCCGATAGACTCCTACCCAAGAAGACTGAATGCTGTAATTAAATCAAAAGGTGATTCAACAAAGTATTAGTTTAAGGGTGTGCACACTTATGCAACCAGCTTATTGTATGTTTTTTAGTTTTTATATTTTCCCCTAATAGATTTGTTTGCTTTTAAATTGAATTGTACATGTTATAGGTCACATTAAAGGTGGGAAAAGTTTTGAAGTGATTTATTGTGGTCTCATTTTTTTATATCACAAAAACCTGGCATTTTAACAGGGGTGTGTAAACTTTTTATATCCACTGTAGCTCTGGATATTTAAGAACTACCTATCCTATAATGCATTGAGTCTGGTGTACCAGTTGTGCAGTTACAGATGTAGGATGAAGCTGTTAACTGTCTTTCTGCTATGCTGCTACTTTCTGAGTTTTTCAGGTTGCCATTTACTTTAAACGCTGATGCCTGCTGACATTCTATCATGCCATCTATCTGCCATCACTAAAGAAGATCACAGGGTAACTTTGAGTGTTATGTTGTGACTAGGTGTCGGAACGAGAAAGCTTTTCATACTAAATGACCAGAAAATACCATTCAGTCCAAAACCATGCCAAACAGTCAAGGAGATGTCAGAGAGCCCAGAAATAGGCACTTTTGTGGGAAAATATCTGTTTAAATAAATATATATATTAATATATAGTCCAGCTATTATCAGCCTTTTAGCCCCCCAAAAAAAACTAATCATCTATTGAAAATTGTGAAGTTTAACTCACCAAAACTGTCCAGCATAGCAATGCCATTTGTCTGGTCATCATGGAGGCAGAAATGTGTCTGTTTTCAGATTGCAGTACAAATGGATAACGAAAGTGAAGATATATCCATGTAGATTTTTTTATTTTATTCTATTGGAAAATATGTGGAAGGCATTTTCAGTTCATTTTCATTTTCTAGGGATGACAGTGTTATGTATTTTATTTGTTTGGGTTAAACAGTCATTAATGTGGCTTTGCATGACTAGTGTGCATTTATGTGAAGTAAGTTTAAATAATGTGCTGTAGGTACTGTGTGATTTTTGTGAAAGAAATTTGAAATACATTACTAAAGCCATTTTTACTGAAATTAAACCTGTGAGGTGTACAAAGTCAAAAAAGTGGCAGTAATTGCGGGGTACAGGGGCTGCCAATAGATGAAAATGATTGACCTTGTTGTTTGCTCAGGTTTAACAGTAAGTAATGGCTTTGCACAACTAATGCACATTTATGTGAAGGTATGACCCACGGACTTCAGAGAAGTCACACTGATTTGGCATTTAACCCTGTTTGTTTATTTATTTATATTTATTGACAAGGATAGTCTGACTGAGCTAAATACCCATTTTCAGTGGAGTCCTGGAGGAGAAAAGCTCCACAAAAAGAAATAAAGATAAGTAACACAAGACATTACCTATGCAATGGATATAATAGATACTGCAGGTACACACAATTTTAAAAATTGAATGGTTACACAGTTTAAAAATACATTGAGACCATACCCTGTCAACCAATCTAAATTGATGTATTTTGTGATCTGACTTTGTAACACTCCAGACTAGAATGTCAGCAGTTACTCTGACAACACTATCTAGTACTTCAAGTACAGTTGCTTATGTTGTCAGGGACACCACTGTAGCCAAAGAAATCAAGAGGCACCCATAAGACTTTGTGGGGTGTATTAAAGATACATAGTTTGGAATATGTCTCATACAACTTAATCTACCAAAAGCCCTGGTTTACACCAAGGGAAAAGTAATCTACTATGTTTCATAGCTGCTCCTTCCTGTTCTGTAACCATTTCCTTTGATCCAGTCATTAAGGTTCTGAGGATCTATGCACATCCTTAGTCCTGCTTTATGGCTGTTGCCATCCTCATATTCAGTTCAGTTGGTTTAAATACGATACCTACTGCTGACGTCTACTTCTGCTTCTGTTCAGCCCTAGCTCAGAGGAAAACTGCTAACTTTTTTGGACTGTGAGTCACATGTATTACTTCAGGACAAATTCTGTGATATTCACACTACCAACTGCCTACTCCTTCAAAGCAATAAGCATATTTCTACATAATGCCATCTGTATTATGTATTGTGCATGCTGCCAAACACCTACCGTCAGCCTTCTGTGAAATATGTTTCTAACCTTACAATGAAATACTAATTACAAACACTCATTCATTAGATTTGCTTTACACTTACTTATTTATATGCATATTTGTTTGTTTGTTTGTTTGTTTGTTTACAGCATTAGGGCACACTGATCAGAAATGAACCAATTGCTGGCCCATTCCCAAGAGCATACAACTGTTATTGAAAAGCAACAACGGAAACAAAGTAAGCAACACAAATTACAAATGAGCAACATTTACATAGTGCTACAAACTTCAAGTAGCAGCTGTTTGATACAGTTACTTTACAGAGTAAACAAGGAAACTAATATTAGTGTAAGTTAGGTGCATAAAATGAGGTTATAAGAAAGGCATTAGAGGTTAGCAGAGTAAAAGAAGGAAGTGTGTACATATATTCAAGGCAGATAAGTTGTTCAGAGACCTAGGATTATATTTTGCAAGTTCGGGAGTATATTGGAGTGGTTAAACGATGTGATCGGCAATGTAGTAGTGTGGAGCAGTGGTGCAGCAGTTAACATTGTCGCCTCATGGCAAGAGGTTCTCCGGTTCAATTCTTAGCTAGGGTGGCTTCTGTGAGGAGTCTGCATGTCCTCCCTGAATTCACATGGGTCTCCTCCAGGTGCTCCAGTTTCCTCCCACATTCCAAAGACATGCATCTGGAGCATTTATCCCTGGGCATCCGCTGAAAATGTGCTCTGTCCCATTCGGACATTCCCGGTAAACAAATGGTAAACAAATAAATTAAATAAATAAATAAAGTGTCTCTGAAATGGGTTCTGAGAGTAGCATAGAAAGGGGGTCTTTAAGCTGGCAGGCAGATTTTCCCAGAGTTTATGACAGAGAGAAAGAGAAACTGTTGAATGGTGTTTTGATATGGGTGTTTTCAAAAAAGGCCTATTCTGAGGAATGTTCGTGGTTATATGATGGAATACTGGGAATGAATTTGAATGAAAATGGTGTTAAAGGTGTCTTGGTATAGTAGTTTGAAAAGCAGAGGACCTAGTAAGTGGACCTCTCTAAATGCAATAACAGTCAGTTGGCTTTTATGATTATAGTGCAGAGGTGTCCCACATGGAAGAGTTGGGGGAATTGGTTATAAACTCATAGATTATTATTTTAGCAATAGATTGTTGGGCACATATTTTTTTTGGAGGGGAAACTGCAGTCAAGGGAAGCCCACATTCTAATTGGACATGGAGAATGCCTTTGTCATTGGCTACTGTTGCTGGAGAAGAAATGAATTGCGGTATTTGCTCGGCTCTGAATAGGAAATCTTCTCAAACATCATTCCTAAAACATGGAATAAACTGTCCACCCCTATTACCTCTAACTGCTCCACAGTACAATTTAAAAAGCTCCTGACTACTCACTTACTAGACACCTGGCTCTGTTCTTGCAACTCTCCTGCATTACTCTAACCTCAGTATATTTAACCACATCTTGCTCATTGGGTACTGCTTTACTCCAATGTATGCATTCATTTCTATTGGAACCTGATTTGTCTCATTATTTAAATGATATACTTTTGTGTCACATATTATGTTAATGTAACCTCTAAAGAACTGTATTGCTCAGCATTGTACTATTGCTAATTGTGAATGCTACTGAAACTTCCTTGCATTATTGTAACTTTTGCAATGTTTGTATTTCTTAATGCTGGAGTTTTTCTTTCCAGGCCTCCGCTGAAAAAGGACCTGTGTCCAGTCGGACATTCCCAGTAAACAAATATAAAATAAATAAATAAATGATATTTTGGATCTAGTCTTTTCAACATTAAGTTGAAGTTTAGGTTTGGTGCTATCCAGTTGTCCAGGTATTTAAAGGGGTCTATATTATATGTCCGAAGTCTGAAAACTTTGAATCTCATATGATTGACTCCATATGAGAGAAGTTTTCAAACATCGAACATAAAATATAACCAAACTAAAAATAAAAAACCTACCTGAGTGCTCTATGCAGGGGGGCAAACCCCCCCTGCACCACCCACACCCCCACTACTTAAATATACCAACTCCGAGATCGCACTACATTGAAGTGAAGGGAAATATTACCTACTGCAATATCCGTTGAAACGTTCAATGTTTGAAAACTTCACTCATATGATGTTGATCATATGAGATTCGAAGTTTTCATACTTCAAACTTATAATATAGACCCATTTAAAAGTATAGCTGGTCTTATTTCATACTTCAAACTTATAATATAGACCCATTTAAAAGTATAGCTGGTCTTATTTTAATGAGTGTTCATGTCCTTGATTTCTTATATTTTTGGGCATTTGCAAAGTTTTGGGTGGCTGCCAAATACCACTGATCTGTTTTTATTGGGTTACAAAGGAGTTTGTTGGTGCTGAGCCCCTTGCAGAACTTCCAAGATGGCTGCACATTAGGGAACAGCTTAATTCTGGCTCTCCCAGTCTGAAAAGAGAAACTTAGCAGAGAAAGCCAGTGGACCTAAAGTTCTGGGTAAATTTCAATAACTGACCAGTAAGTGCACTGCCTAGATGCCAGGAAAAAAGAAATATAAACGAACTGGAGGAAAATCAGCTACAAAAGTTGAGGAAAAAACACAGACTGGGAAAAGTACTGCAGTTGTTCAGAAAGAAACAGTACAAGTTCCAGGCATGACTTTCAGTAACCTAAAGGAAAGTATAAAGCAGCTGCACACAGACCTGGTTAAAATAAATGAAACACTGATAGAATATATGAATACAAACAATAAAAAGCTGGAAAAAATGGAAGAAGCTTTGAACAGATATTCAGATAAGGTGACAGAACTGCAGAACCCAGTGGTTGAAATGAAGAAAAGGCTGGCTGAATATGAGATGGCACAAGAAGAGATGTTTCAAAAAACATAATAGAATTAGAGGACAGAGCACATAAGGAAAATCTTAGATTTTCTGCTGTACCAGAGAGGCTGGAAGGAATAAACTGTATTAATTTTATGAAAGTACAAATAAGCAACTGGACTGGTATTCCACAACAAGAATTGTTAATTGAAAGGGCATATTGTGTGTATGCTCCAAACCTGGATATGAGAAAACAACCTAAACTTTTAAAAGTAAAAATGCAATCTTACTAGCAAATGGAGTTGATTTTGACAAAATTGTGGCAGAAGGACAAAGTACTAAAAGTGGGAGACAGCAAAGTGTTTGTGGAGAATGACTACTCATTGCACACCACAAACTACTGTACCTAGCTATCCTCAAAATATTTTTTTCCCCAGAGGAAAAAAAAACATTTTTTGATGCAGTACATGCCAAGGAATAAATACAAAAGTTTGTCCAACAAAAAGTGAGCTATGACACAGAAGGAGATTCTGCTTCTTGTTCTTCTGATAATAAAGACCAATGAGAGACTATGTCAGGGAAACTTTTCTAAGTGTTCCAATGAAAAATGATTGAGTGAGAGAAAAAAGCACAGAAGTTGACTAGAAGAATTGAGAGTGCACTAGAGATGAAGCAGAGACAGGGTTTGGGAGATGGAGATGAACAGGGATACAACAAAAGAATCTGGAAATATGGGACTTTCTTGGGCTTTGTTAAACTTGTAGGGGACTCTAAAGCATATGCCCTACTTCTTGTCATTAACATTTGGAGACTAAAATCAGTAACCTGGAAATTGACAAATGTGGGATTACAAAGCAATAATTATATTTGTGAAACAAGACAAAACAAGAGAATCTGGAAATATTGGACTTGTTTGGACTTTGTTAAACTTGTAGGGGACTCTAAAGCATATGCCATTGTTCTCCCTGTCAGCATACTAATTAATCGGTCTATCTCAGAAAGCCAGGTCCCCCAGATGTGGAAGAAAGCCTTTATTATTCATCTACATAAAGGAGGCAATAATAATGATATTCCAAACTTCTGCCCTATTGCTATCTTAACGCTATTTCTAAGCTTCTTGAAAAAATGTATCCACCAACAACTCTTACCCTATCTCATCAACACCAGCTTCTTACCCCACACAGTATCGATTTAGACCTGGTCATAGCACCTCCACTGCCCTCCTCTCCTTCCTTGAAACAATTAACAAAGCCCGCAATTCTGGCCATTTCATGTCCACCCTTCTCCTCAACCTCTCCAAGGCATTTGACACTATTTCTCACAACCTGCTTCTTAATAAACTCTCCAAACTAAACCTGTCCCCTTCATGTACCAAGTGGTTCTCCAGCTACCTCACAACCAGACAACAAGCAGTCAAATGGAATAAAGCCACTTCACCCTTCTTTAATACTCCCACAGGGGTCCCCCAAGGTTCCATTTTAGGCCACCTACTATTCAATATATTCATTAATAAATTCCAAACTCCAGCCTCATCCAATATGCTGAAGATTCTACCATTATCTGCTCCTCCCTGTCTATCTCCACTCTAAATAAGCTTACCCAAAGTGCCTTCTCCTCTACTGAGCAATGGATGCTAGACAACCATCTGGCTCTTAATGCAAGCAAAACTAAATTTATGTTATTCACAGCCTGCAAAACCTCCTCCCTAGATAAACACTCATTAATAATCACCAGCAAAAACAATATTCCCCTAGAAATAATCTGTGACACTAAACTACTAGGAGTACTCATAGATGATCAACTAAAATTTGGCAAACATTTACAAGTAAATATAAAACAAAACACAAAAAACTTGGTATGCTATACCACCATAATCATATCTCTCCTTCCACCAGGCTCATACTAGCCAATACTTATCTAATCCCATCCCTCCATATGGTGCAGCTATCCTCACCAACCAGCAATCCACCCTCAAACAAAGCTCTCCTCTTGCTATAACAAGATATCAAAATTTGCTGCAGGTCACAGAGCCATTTCTCACCATTGTAATTCTATTCACCAACTAAACTGGCTTGAGCTACCTAATCTCCTCACTTATACCCAACTCATCCAAGCACACAAACTCATTTACAACTCCTCTCTTTGTCCCTCCCTAGCCACTACCTTTGAAATGCATGAACCAGAACTTCTAAGATCTAATTCCCAAAATCTAATTAAATTGCACAAACTCACACGTCCAGCTGGGAATCACCTAATGTCCTTCTCTCGTGCAAGCCTCTGGAATTCTCTACCATCTCCTTTCCACATCACCAGCGTCTCTCCTCATTTAAAACCTTGCTGCACTCACACCTAACTTTACAATGGAAGTGCTCCTGTTCCCATCCTACCTAATCCTTCTAATACCACTTCCTACTCTCCTAGAACTAAATACACCATCACAGCTCTATTGAACTATTTACCAATTACTTAACGGTTACCCTATGCTGCTACTTTTGTAAAAAAAAAGTGTTTTTTATTGCTGTTTAATGAACTATACTGATGTATTCTATCATTGTTAACCTTTTCTTATCATATTTACTTTATAATCCTATGAGATAATCTGTAATGTATATGTGCAATGTGTACTCTGTATTTGTATTTTTCTGGAGCTTTTCTCCCCAGTACTCCATTGAAAATGGGCTCCTTGTGGCCCAATGGACTATCCTAGCAAACAAACTGCAAATAAATAAATAATAAAAATAAATATGCTCTACATCATCTCATTAATATTTGAAAAAAATACTCAGGAGAGGGGAAAAGGAGGGAGAGAGTTAACTAAATAAAACATTTTTTTTCTTAACAGTATTACTTAAGTGATGCATGATTTTCTCTGCATGTTATAAAGTAAAGTTTTTCAGTTATTTTAAGTACAATGGGGACACTAAGGTAAATAGGTACTTCTGTTTCTCCTTTTTATTTCTTTCTCCCTTCTTCTCCCTTTCTCCTTGTTTAGTTTTAAGAAATGTGGGAAGTGCAATGTAAAAAAGGGGCTCTGGTTAAAAGAACATGACAAAAGAAAAATTAGTATGCTTTTTCTCATTCTTGCATAGGGGAATGTGTTAGCTTTATTAGTAACACATTTTGACAGAAAGCAAGTAAATGAAAAAGAATATTGGATATTATAAGGTCTTTTCCTAGTAAACAGTCCTGTATCTGGTTCTCATGTCACTAACAGACATTCTGTTAAAGAGAAATGGCTTCGATAAAATGTTTTCTGAAAGCATTCAAGTGTTTCCCAGCTGGGATAGCAATAAAGATAAGCAAAACAGACAGGCTCTACAATGTGTCTTAGCATGGATAAGCTTTCTTTCTGTTTAGCTCGAGTCTGTGTGTGTGGCTGTCAGTTTGGAACTAATGTTATTATTAAGGAGGTAAAACTTCAATATTTGAAGATGTACATAGCTTTGTTTGTTATTATTAAGTCAGTAGGTATTAGGGGGTATTGAGTGTTTGTGTGTATTTTTATTTCAGGGTTTTCAATAAAACAAAAAGTTCTGCAAGATATGACATAGCCTCAAATGGAGATGACAAGAAACAGTTATATAAAAGGTTAACCTGCCAAACAGTGCATGTGTAACACAAAAGCTGGAACTAGACACTTAAAAAAGCTGGTATACATAAAGGGTGTGAATAATATTCCCTCAAGAATATGATTCTTTCTATAATGTCTTTAAACATTAATGGTTTCACAGATAAATCCAAAAAAGAAAGAGTAGTAAACTATATTAAAAATATAGAGTGCAAATAGCTATGCTACAAGAGACACACTTGGAACGAACTGAACATGTGAATTTGATAAAGAAAGGTTTTCAAGATGGTTATTCAGCAGAATACCTAATTACAAGAGGAGCTGTAGTAGTAATAGAAGAGGAAAAAAAGACAATAATGGTAGATTTGTAGTGCTAAGGGGCTGCTGGCAAGGGTGGAGGACTACACTGGCATGTATTTATATTCTACCGAAAACTGCTATAATAGAGCTAAAGAAATTTCTGGGAGAAATAATCAGCTTTCAGCAAGAAATATTACTTAGAGGTGGGCGACTGGAATTTGATTTGCAACAGTGAAGCCATGTCTGGGTTCTCCAGAAAAGAAAATATAACAAAGAAGGGCAGATTTTTAAAGAAATTTATGAAAATATTTGGCATGGAAGATGTTAATTCAGACTGGTGTCAAATCAATGGCCTTAAGCTTAATGCCAAAAAATGCATCATCATACCTTTTGGTAAAACCTCAGTTCCCACTAATTACCACATTGATGGGAGCCCACTGAACACTGAAGGCTTTATAAGAGATCTGGGGACACAGGTTGACAGCAACCTCTCCTTCAACCACCACATTGCCACTGTGGTCAAAAGTCCTTCTATGTGGCACATCTCATTACCAAGGGTTTTGCATCCAGGAAGAAAGATGTCATCATCTCTTTCTACTTTTCCCTCATTAGGCCAACCATCGAGTATAATGCCCCATTTGGCATGTACCTCACTAGACACATGCAACAGCTGGAAAGGCCACAAAAGTACCTCATGAAGAGGATCCTAGGCCTTAAACACATGACCTACATGGACAGACTCAAAAACTCCAGCCATTCTCTATCTCATATCATCTACTAAGAGGCAATCTATGCTTGACTTACAAAGCCATGTCTGACCCAGATCTGTTAGAAATGCTACATCTAAAGAAATCCCAATCCCTATGCATCATATGCTCTAGAGACCTCAACCTCATTACCACAATCAACAGAACATGCTGGAGGGACAGGTTCATAACCCAGAGACTGCCCATGCTATGGAATAGACTTCCCATACATGTCAAGCAGAGCACCTCACTGGCCCTCTTCAAGAGAAATCTTGATGAGTGGATGGAAAATAGAAAATTCACCCCAAGGATCACTGCAGTGGCTCTACTCAACAGAGGCACTGGGAACTAAGGTCGGGTGGCATGATGCCAGGGTAATCCTATGGGCTAGGCTTGTAAAGGCTCCAGGGCCATTAGCCTAGTACACACCTATAAACATATGAACTAGGAATTTGGTGTGAATTTACATATTATTCCCCAAGATATAAAAACTGGGCTAGGCTAGACAGAATTTACATTTCACAGGAACATGTGCATTTAATTAAAGATCTTGATACGCATCCAATAACTACTTCAGATCATGTGCCAATAATAACTAAAATAAAAACACAGGGTAATGAAATAAAAATGAGAGACTGGTACTTTCCCACCTATCTGTTGAAATGAGAGGAATTTAAGGAATTGGTTTTGGAATTAATTCATGAGTTATTAAAGAAGACAGAAATAACTTCTAAAAATATAGCTAGGGAGTGGGATAAAATTAAAGTGGAATTAAAAACTAGGGTGGAAATAAAAGAAAGGGAGATGTGGTTAAGAAGTAACAAGAATTCTTTAGAGGGACTGACAAATATTAAAGTATTGCAGAATAGGAGGAATCTCACAGAACAAGAAAAGGAGCAACTGCAGAATGCTAAACATAAAATAAGAGAGTTCAGAAAGATTGCTGTTAAGCAATTGTTGTTTGATAATAACTCTAGAGCACAAAAACGTTTAGCACAACAATTCAGACAACAGAACGTAGAAAGGGCTGTCACCAAGTTTAGAGAGCCTGTTACAAGGAAGATAACTAGAGATCCCGTAAAGTATTAGAAATATTTTGGAAATTTTATGAAAGTCTGTATAAAGCAGAGAAATATGGAACTCAAGAAAAGGTACAAATGGAAATGTTTATGGAAGAATTAAATATGCCAAGGCTAGAGGGAGAGGAGGCTCAATTACTAACAGGATAGGAGGAGACGAGATTAAAATGGTGATGTATAACCATTCTACAGGAAAGTCCCCAGGAATAGATAGTATTCCTGTGGAAGTTTGGAAGCTAGAAAGGAAAAACTGATGAAGATCTGGAAAGTTTTGTTTAACAATATTTTAAGAGATGGAGAAGTACCAACATCCTGGAAGAAAGTGGTACTAGCTGTACTACCTAAAGAGGGCAAAGATCATCAGATCCAGCTTCATACACACCCATTTCAATATTAAATCGTGATTATGAAATATTTATGTCTTTAATGGTGAAAAGAATGGCAAAAGTGATGCCAAAATTGATAGACGTGGATCAATATCGTTTTGTGGAGAGGAGGCCAACATTTGACAACACAAAGAGAACAGTGATGATCGAGAGGGAAGCAGAATATAACAAAATACCACCGTTGTTTGATGTAGAGAAAGCATTTGACAGAGGAAGCTGGGATTTTATGAGCAGAGTAATGGAAGCATTTACATTCCCTGATAAAATTATAAAGTTGATTAGGAGGATATATGAAAAATTGGAGGCAAAAATTAAGTGAGTGTGATCCTCTCCGATAATCTCTGCTTGTGCAGAGGAAACAGGCAAGGCTGCCCCCTCTCTCCCCTTTGTTATTTGCAATATATTTGGAACCACTGGCAAAGAAAATAAGGGACTCAGAAATTCAAGGATATAATTGGTGCGGTAGTCAAGAAAAGCTGGCTCTACTTACAGATGATATTATTTTATACCTGACAAAACCAGAAAGAGACATTACAGTGTTGTGGAACATATTGAGGCAGTTTCAAACCTTTTGGGGATACAACTAATGAAGCAAAAACAAAAGCAATAACAGTAAATTATGTACCCCCATACAAACTGGTTCAGCAATAGCCATAATTGTGGGGACATGATAAAATGACATATTTAGAACTATGGATTAAAAATAATACTCGTGTGGCAGCTAAGGATCTGTGGGAAGAGAAGAGACTAAACAAAAGATAATACAACATTGAGAAAATGGAAGCTCTGTTATGTGGATATTAATAGTAAGATACTAGCAGTTGAAGTGTTTTAGTCCCTTTAGTCTTATACACTGGTCAGGCATATTTTTATTAACCAGAGGAGAAGTTGTGGATAGCAGTTAATAAGGAGCTGAAGGATGTTATCTGGGTAGAGAAGGCATCAAGAATCAAGTGGGAAATGCTTTATTCTTCCAACAGAGCAGGGCAGATTGGGATTACCCAAGTTTAAGGGGTATTTCAAAGCAACACAGTTAAGGCCCCTATACATAGCACAAGCAAAAAACTATAATTCAAAGTGGAAAGAGATGATGATGAAACAGGGAGGAAGCTCAAGTAACAAGGAGAGACTGGGATTTTGGATGCAAACCTTTAAGGAGAACAACAATAATCATACAGAATATTATATTCATAAAGTAGCAGAAGGTCTTCTGAGAACTAAGCCAACACAGGAATGGAGAAAGGAGATTCTTCCAATAGGGATGACTGCAATTAGGGATACAGACAATAGGCAAGAGGGGGCGGGAATGTATTGGAGAAAACTGGCAAAGGAACCAAGGTACTGGGAGCAAATAACTAGAGAAGGAAAGGTAATAGAATGGGAAGATACCACAAACGTATTTGGACTGCAGGCAAAAGACTGCCTTCCTTGTCAAGGACTGATATCAGATTATAGGCAAAAAGAAAAAAAATAGGGGGTCCTAAATGAAAGACCAGCACTGGCAGAGTTTTTAGTAGAATCTATAACAGAAATTGCCATTAAGAAAGGAATAATTAGTACAGCATATAAAATATTGCATGATAATTATAAGAATCAATCAGAGGAGCTTAGAAAGGATTGGGGAGAGAGACTGGATAAGCAATTCACAGAGAGACAATGGGGGGGATATATGTATGTCTGCCAAATATGTAACAAAACCTAAAAGATTTCAGATCTCTGCCTGGAAGTGCTTACATAGGTATTTTTATACCCCAAGCAGGCTTCAAAGAATTTTTCTTCAGGTAGAAAGTAAATGTTGGAGGTGTGGTGGGGCAGAAAGAGGTAACTGGGAGCACATTTTCTGGGAGTGTAATGAGTTGGTAGACTTTACAAATTCCCTACAGACTGCTCTGTTGGAGATGCTGGGTGAGCAATTTGGAGTGACTAGGGAAATTATTTTTTTGAGCTATGGTACAAACTCAGAATTGCCTAGACATAGTAAGGCCTTTCTGAATCTAATTATGATGGCTACCAAAAAAACAATTACTAGAAAATGGAAATCCAAGTCTAAACCAACTTCACTAGAAGTAGTGAAGATAACAACAGAGTTAAAACAACTGGAACTGGGATCTTTAGAAAAGGGTAATAGCAAATTACATAGGAAAAAATGGGAAGTGCAGGATCAATACATGTAGAGGAGGAACTAGGTTTAAAAGAAGGCAGGATTTGAATGAACTATGTAGTGGTTGACTAACAATGACTGGGCATGGTAAAAGTGATGTATAATGTTTGCAGCTACAGTTGTGTTGCACGGCTTGGAATGTGTAATGTTTACAACTGATATTCTGTCGCTATGGTTTATTGTCATTTATACAAATGTAACATGGCCTGTGTCGTACATGATAATTTAATAAAGATGTTTCTTGTTTAAAAAAATGGTGCTGAGCCCTCTGGAAAGGGATGAACGATCATGTCAGTGTTTTCTTAGCATTTCTGAAGCATTAAGAATGGATCTGAAAATCACCATGTAATTTGCATATAGAAGCAGTGAGAGAAGAGGAAGGCAAATATGGAGTTTATTTATAAACATGGAGAAAAGGTGGAACATCAGTATGTAAGGGGATGAAGCTGAGATGGAGGTATTTAATTTTATTTGGAAGGTTCTCAGGGAAAGAAAGTCTTTGAACTAGTCTGTCTTTGTACTAAGGCACATTTTGTCATGTGAGTGAGTGGAAACTTATAGCTGACTAAGTCCAAGGTCCTAGCTAGATCAAAGAACAGAGGTCCTGTAACACCATACCGAGTGTTACGGAAATATCTCTGTCCAGTACATCGCATTTCTATTCGCAGTCTAGCCGGACTTGACCTAAAGACTTGAGTTTATGCTTTGAATAAGCTTCTCTGATTTTAAAATTACGTTTTGAGCACTCTGGCGTTGTACTTACACTTTAGAAAATACCTTGCAAATTGGTGATTCTGTACCATACAAGTCTCTACGCTGTTCAGACGTAGCAGCTGAAGACATCTGTAACTATCCTCTATGAAAACGAAACCCTCCCATATAGCCTGTCTCTGTATCACTTCAATGATATTAGACTGTTTTGACTGTTAACCTTGTTACATTCTGCAGCAGATCGTTTAGTCTGCATCTGAAGTACTTGAATTCCTTTTACCATGTGAGGTAGTACACAAGCTTCTCTGCTCAGCATATTTGATTTGTTTTGGAACATCATCTTATATTTCTTACACCTCTATTCATGATCTAGCCAGAATTCATCAAAATGCCTGAGTTTATGCTTTTAATATGATAATAACATGCATGCTGTTTTGTACACTTAGCTGTGTAAATGTAGAGGTTAAACATAGAATTGGGAATTATCTGACAATCTGCATAAGTATCTAGCTTAAGGATAATTGACTTGACTTTAGTTTGTAGCTTTTTTACCAGCTATTACTTTGCTATTATGGCAGCTTGGACTTGAATGCACAGTGTCATTCTGGATGTTACTGCATTCTCTGTCATTTTGCTATGCAATACATGCACTGTATTGACCGAATGCAGCTCAGTAGTACAAAATATCATTTCAGGTTTCTACTAACCATTTACTTCCTAAATATTACTATCTTGCTGCTGGGATTCAGAAAGGCTTAAAGCCTTAGCTCAGATATTTTCTCCATTACAGGGAGGGACGTCTCATGGCAGAGCTGCATACAAATGCAACAGTCCAGGGACAGTGACTAATTTTAATTAGCCATGTAATTTCCATAGAAATGTCCATGCCTCCTGATTTGCTTGGCTAAATGATTCAGAGAATTGTTTGCCCAAGTAAAATTGTTATTCTAGAATTAAAAGAGACCACAATAAAACACAGTACTCACCTATTCACTCCTATGGGAGTACTCATGGTGCCGGCAAGTTCAGTGAAGACTTGAGGGTGGGGGGTATTAATGCATGTGAACATATTTGTTCACGTGCATATGTATGTGTGTATGTAGGGGCATGAATGTGTTTCTGTCTGGTTGATAGGGAATTGAGAGTCTAGATGTGTGTGTGTGTGTGTGTGTGTGTGTGTGTGTGTGTGTGTGTGTGTGTGTGTGTGTGTGTGTGTGTGTGTGTGTGTGTGTGTGTGTGTGTGTGTGTGTGTGTGTTAAAATGATACATTGCCTCTAAGGAGAACACTAGTACATCAGGTCTGATAATACTAATGTGCAATTCAGGGACATGCTAATGAGCTGATAATGAAGTCTTTCACATTTTATCCACAATAGTCCCTGAATCAAATTTTCTCAATGGCACACTAATTGACCAACCCATGTTGGGCAATTAGCACAAGTGGTGAGCATATTTCTGAATCCTGTGGTACATTTCTTACATAGTCTAGCAAAATGATTATGGGCCCACAAAGCTTATAGACTTTATGAAATGTTTGCAGTGCCTACAGCCACATTAATTATACTGGATGTGTTTTGTGCCTGCTTGTTTGTTACCAGATGTATTCTGTGTAACAAATAATTGCCTGCATTTTTATTTCTCTTGTAATTATTTTAAAAGATTTAGGCTTTGTTTTTGACTTTCTTATTTATAGCAAACATGACCAAGACAACAAATACCCAAGGACTAAAACTTGTTGGGGACGAAAATGCTTGGAATTGTTAGTGCATGGTCATTAAACCTCTGCCGTCCTGATCCACAGTGTCGTGTATTTGTTGGACCTCCTGGTGTTTGGTGTCTTGGTCATGTTTGGTGTATAGTGCTTGTGGACATCTTGCCTCCTTGTGGTTGTTTCTTATTTATAGCCCTTTTTATTCACTTCCAACTGTTCCATTATGCCTTTTAACTGAATGTTAGAAAGATCTCGGACTCTGCATACATCAGTAGCATTTCCTAGAATCAAATCTGCTTTCGTTTAAAATCCACCTCTTAGCTAATCTTTTCTGATTGCACACACTTCTTCTCTGTTCAGTGGATCAGGAAGGTCTCCATATTCTGTCTTGTGCTTTATGTTTAAAATCAGTTATGTAAGTATTTACTAAGCTTTCAATCTCTACATTTCTAGTGAAAAATAAATAGATGTGGCATGGTCTTCTTTGACTCACAGTATGTTTTAATTTTTGTTTTTATGACAGAAATCTTGCCTCTGTACTCCTCTGTAAAGGTAAAATGGTAAATATATTGTACATTGTGATTTCTTCATGATTTTCCACAAGTCCACTTGAGCGCCTTATACTTTAAAATACCAAATTCACAATTTTTGGTTTTCTGTGGTCCCTCTGTAGCTTCAGAGATGTCTATCATATTAGGTGCTCCTATTGATCTAAAAAATTAAAGAAATGTTGACAAAATACATTGGTGGATTCAATGAGAAAAAAGTATATTAGTTTCAAGAATATACATTATCAAGCCTATCAGGTAAAGAGAATTATATGCAGAACTATTTACTGTAAGAAGCTTTATTGAAGACTGGTATTCACTTAGTGAGCATTCGACTCACCATCCCTTTAGCTGCAACCTCTTTTCACATACAAGTGTGTGTGTGTGTGTGTGTGTGTGTGTGTGTGTGTGTGTGTGTGTGTGTGTGTGTGTGTGTGTGTGTACATGTGTGTGTGTGACAAAGAGTATGTGAAAACTGTCTGGTGTCTGTGTTGGGGGTACTCTAAAGAAAAGACATTATGTGCAGGAAAAGACAATCTACTACCAAACTCTACTGGCTTCTGGAGAGACCACAGCTCAAATGTAGAGGTGAGCAGATGTGTAGATCATTTGTAATAAACAACACATAAAGATATTTACAAGTTCAAAGGTAAGTAGTTGATTAGTTGCCCTTGTGGGCCATTTTAAGCATAGCCAGTTTCCCTTTTTTGTGCTCAAAATAACCTTTCCCATTTTGTGTTAGATTGGCCTTACTCATCTGCAGTTGATAATTACATATTATCCCTGATGAGAATAACTCAGATGATACCGTAGATAATTTGAGGGGACCCATGCATGGGATAAAGCATTTAGGAGCTACCTCTGTCCATTACATTACATTAGTACAGGGGTAGCCCTGGGGTAAAGATTCTGTTTCCCATCTATTGATCTAAGTTGTGCTTGAATATGGACAGGGATGAACTTTTTGTTTTACTTTTATGAATCTTATTACATATACACATACATAGAAAATAACAGATGGTGGAAATGAAAAAAAAATTCAGATTCCTTGAGGAAATCAAGATGGTCCCAAAGTATAATTCCTGGAAAAATAACACAATATGGGGACAAGTGGAGACATTTTTAAAACAACAAGTAAATGACTTGAAGATAATGTATTTTCTCAAAAGCAGTAGCTGCATGTGCCACCCTTCTGTCTGAAAAGGTGATAGGAAAAAGTAGGTGACAGACTGTGATGGCTAACAGGGAAGCCATAAGAGGCTTCTTAAGCCATTTTCTAAGCTATAAACGGTTGTACATCCACATCTGCTCTGCTTACATCAGAACAGTTAATCAGACACAGAGAGACATTACAGACCTCTGCTTCTCATGTGCTATCACTTCTAGTAATCTCCTTAGCAAATTAAACACAGGGAACAGAACTTTCTTAATGGGGATTACCAACATTGTGTAATTTTCCACCTATCATAGTAACACAAATATTTATCCTTATGAAGACAAAACTGAGTATATTAGAGGGTCAATTCAGTTTGGACAGTTTGGAGACAAAGCCAGAGAGGTGAGATTGCGTTGGTTAGGTTCATAGGTTCATACTAGGCTATCTGCCCTAGGGCATTTATAAGCCTAGCCAGAATGTGTTTGGCTTTCGCCACCCATTTTAAATTTATTTTGCTATGCCCTTTTTTGGTTAGTATACTGTGCCTCTGTCTACTAACAGTGACACAGATACCGAGGGGGTAAACTTACAATCCACATCCACTCATCAATCTTGAAGAGAGAAGGAGAGGAACCCTCAACTCTACCTGATGGATTTTGGGACCAGATTCAGATTTTAGTGCACTGACCGAGTCAACCCCGATCTCCCACCGCAACACCACCAAGCCAAATTCTACATGTGCCGAGGAGGGGTGGTTGGTATATTGGGAGAAGGGTGCTCAGGATGGAGCTGCCAGGTAACAGGAAGTGAGGAAGGCCTAAGATAAGGTTTATGGATGTGGTGAGAGAGGACATGCAGGTGGTTGGTGTGACAGAGCAAGATGCAGAGGACAGGAAGAAATAGAAACAGATGATCCACTCTGGCAACCCCTAATGGGAGCAGCCAAAAGAAGAAGAAGAAGATGATGATGAAGACAAAACTGACATTTCATTAATGCATTACTTAGGAAGTGCTGGTCATACAACTCTGTTGTAACCTGTAACCGTCCTATTGGTTGGACATATTTATGTGTATGTAGGCCAGACCAGTAAGTAATCATCTATTAATCAATCCATTTTCTCTGTCTGATTACATCCCATTTAGGATGTCAAGAGCAAAAGCCTATCCTGGGATGCAACAGGCACAAGAAGGGAACCCAGACGCAGATGGGGTGTTAAGGGAACACACACTCATGCAGCCACAATCAGGGAGATTATATTGCTACTAATCAACCTGCTAGCATGTTACGGTATTATGAGTGCAAACTGCATTTCCTGATAGAAACTTCAGGAAGAGGTGGATAAGTGATAAGAAAAGGACATGGAAACTCCACTGTGCATCAACCTGGTAAAGAAATGTAAAATAAAAATAAAATAAAAAAATGCAAACTCCACATAGAAGGCGACCCAGTCAAAAATCATCCTAGAGTTTAAAGCACTCGGAGACAGAGCAATGCTAACCACTACACCACTCTAACTAAAGGTTGTGGCACTCGTATTAAATGTCAATATGTATATATGTTATGTATGTGCTGTTACAAATGACTGTGTAATGTCTGACCAACACTATGTCTAAAAACATTCAGGTGTGATTATCACTTACCTGCTATCCTAAAGAAAAATAAAAGAACAAATAAATTTACAGTGAAACATGCTTAGAATTAGAAGGATAGACATTTTTTGGAGGCTACTTCTGGCTGAGGTTATCTTCCAGCATTTAATTAAAGATTAAACAAATGCCGAGGTGAAAATGAAGTCTACTCAGCAAGTCATGGTCAGTATCTGCTTAGGCTCACAAGTAGTTCAAGGTATGCAGTCCACGAGACTATTAAGGAGTCTAGTCCAATTTCCCAACAGCCCCAAAGCACTGTAGGATTAGGTGACATCATCAAGATCATACAGTAGACAAAAGAAGGCTAAGGGAATCAAACCCTGCACCACAGGAAGTTTGTAGCCATAATCCTCTGCACTAACTGCCTGCTTAATTCATTTCAGGATCAGACTGAGGCTGGCCATCCCAGAAACACTGGGCTCAGGGTACAACACACCCTGGGTGGGACATCAGTCTGTTACAGAACACTAGTCACACAGAAAGAAACCTAGGGACATTTTAGAATCACACTTATACCTAAACAGCATGCTTTTGTGAGGAAATCAAACCACCCAGAGAAATCCACACAGACATGAAAAAGAGCAAGAAAACTCCACATAGATAACAGACTCTGTTTGTGTTCAAACCTCAGACCACTGTAGTATAAGGCAGCAACCCTCAATACTCGGCATAGCCAAACAACCAGTATGGACTGGAGATAATGTGTACATACCAGGCACTTACATATTATCACAACCAGATTTTTGACGGAAACAGTGGCTGGTTGACAATCAGGCAATATGTTCATTAATGTTTTCAAAATGTTAAATACTGTGTTTTTTTTAACAGTTCAGGTTGTTTTGCTGAGTGTTATCACTAGAAAGTAAAAAACAAACTGTGGTTGTTTCTTTATGCACTTGACTGCCAGCATGCCGGTTATTGCAAGTCTGCCCGATGAACATTCCTTTTTTCGTGGCTGCAAAAGCGATGTCTGCTAACCTAAGAAGGGGACTGTAAACTCCTCGGTACTTCAAATCCTTCAGAAAAATGCATGCTAACACAAATGCTGTTATTCTACCGAGTCTGTATAACAGCAATGTGTAAAATCTGGCCCTGTTATATTATCAGTAAATGTAAACAGTTTTGAAAATACTACTGTTTCTTTCACGTTTACCCACAACTTGATTCTGAAAATACTTACAGTGACACCAAAGAAACGTTCTCCTTTCAAGCGATGACATTGTCTGGGCGGATGTAGTCAATCGCCCAGAACTGTTTTTAAGGTTGACAGTTCCAATGCCAGCCCAAAGGGGAGGAGGGGTAAAAAGCAGCTGATAGTTCCCACTCCAGCCAAAAAAGGGTAGAGAAAGCAACATCTACAGATGTGATACCTTTACCAGTAAACACTCATACACTCCCTGGGGCCAACACAGCATGTGCAGAATTGAAAGAGAAAGTTGACAGAGTGCATTTCTGTTCTTTCGCAACCAAGTCCCACAACCAGCCAGTACATTTTCCCCACATACCACTCGGGTCATTTCAACTCCCATTTCCAGGACAGTAGAATATGGCATGCAGGTTGAAATAGTTTTTTCCCAACATGTGCTGGCCCGAAAAAGAACCGCACAGCAGGAGCACTTGAATGAAGAGAAACGCTATCAATGAAGTGCGGAAAGAAAGACAAACAGTATGTTTTTTCTATTTTATTGCCATCACTACAGAAAAGACACTGTTGTGTTATAAGAACACGCGTTATACTACATTTCTCCAACATTATCCAGATCAAAGTACAGGTCTGTGTCTGTAGAGTCATTATAAACCTGCCTGTAAGGAATGTATTATATTTCTACGCAAATATGATAATGTGTGAATTTTGAAGAAGCCAAATAGAGAAACAGGACACTTTCTGTAAACCTACATTTCTGGTGTCATGTTTGTGTGACTGGATATTTAAGGTCCCAAACAGAAGTTTCTCCTGAAATTTCACACGCATTTATGTTTTTCTTTTGTTTTTTTTGTTTGTTTTTTTTGTAGGGAGATGCATTAGCTGACATATTGTGTTACCAGGGTGGAGTTGTGTTAAGAAGCTGCAGATTTAGAAACAACTGTAATCTTCAGCACTGACTGCATATGAAAAACATTTGTAATGGAATGAGGTTAAGGAAATTGCAGTAAAAATATATTCCTACTTTAGCAAACCCACAAGAGTTGATATCATATACTGCTACTAACATCCAGCAGTTTCCCAGCCATGCTAGACATACGCTACCAGCCTAACACACATGTACTCTGGTTAGGTGATGTCATACCAAGTCAGCCGGCTAGTTCCTACTCACAGCTGTAAACTCTCATGTTACAGACAGAAATAGAAAAGAAAACATATTTCAAGTCATGGGTATATGAGGTATTAGAAATGCCTACATAACGTCAGTGAGATTCTTGAAGTTTTATAACAGAACAGTGAAGTACCTAAATCTTCTGAGCACTTAGCAACTTTCAGACTTGGAACTTAAGATGATGCCTGCTTTGCTTGTGTTTGGGTTACGTGTCACTATGAGCCATTCTGCATTAACACCTAATCAGACTGTCAGACTGTGCAGCCTATTTAATATGGTTATTTTTAATGAAAGAAGGTTGCTAAATGGATTTCTCAGAATTATTTTTTTTCATAACTTACAATCTCCACTCAGGCATATGATTGTCTCTGTGCACCCCATTAATTCCATAAGAAGGTATATATAAATTAAGTTAATTTTTTAACCTCTTTCTAGCCTAACCATCTAACCCTAATAAGTGCCCTCACTGGCTGTTTATCCCTCATGCAGTTTGGTCATGAAATCCCACATCACCTAATGACACCTAATGACACTATCTTTTCTCTCCATGATTGCCTCATAAGATCCTCATCTGAAGACTGGAATCAGCTGCTGACAGCACTTCATCGTCAGCTTGATCAGGACTTTTTCTGTATGTAAGTAAGCAAGATGCAATGCTCTGTTGCATCATATCTAATGTCTCTGCATGATTCTGCATACCAGCTCTGCTTAGCTACAGCGACAACCTTACTTGGCTGGTTTTGCTCCCCACTGTCACTTAAATGTAAGAAACTGCACTTATTGGTCTTACCCCAAGAAGAACCAAAATGAGTCCCTCCCCCAGCATGGGTGAGCCAGAATAGTCAGTCAGGTCAGCTGTTACAGTCAGGACTTTGTTCTTCTCTACCATGAGACTGGCCCCTAAATGAAAACACTGCAGCTACCAGAGGGTGCAGACATCACATTCTACGGATTTTTAAAGCAGATATGCTGATATGAAAGCTTAAGTTTCTGGTTTCATACATGCATGTATATATAAATAACTGACAGCACAGAGGATGAAGGTTATGTCCTGTTAATAAACTGCTTGAGGTAGTCCAGAGTTTGAGTCCTTCCGCCTCATTTTGCCTAACTGATATGGCTCTAAGTGTGTTACTTAACCAGTGAGTGCTTCTGGACTGAGCCTGAAGGTCTGTGTGGATCCATGCTCTATCCCAGTTAACAAGTATAAATAAATAAAGACATGTGCGCGCGCACACACACACACACACACACACACACACACACACACACACACACACATACATATATTTATGCATATTTTTATTTATTTATTTTATTTTACATTTGTTTATTGGGAAAGATCGACTGGACAAGTAGTCCTTTTTCAGTGGAGGCCCAGGGAGAAATGTTCCACAATAATACCAATAGCAGAAATGCATTACATATGTTGCATAAGAAAGAGACACATTTAACAAAGCAAACAATTAAGCAGAGCTATACAATCAATTCTACAGAGCTGTACAATATATAACAGAAATGCATTACATATGTTACATACGAAAGAGACACATTTAACAAAGGAAAAATTCAGCAGAGCTGTACAATTAATTCTACAGAGCTGTACAGCATATAACAGAAATGCATTACATATGTTATATACGAAAGAGACACATTTAACAAACCAAACAATTCAGCAGAGCTGTACAATCAATTCTACAGAGCGGTACCATATATAACAGAAATACATTACGTACGGTACATATGAAAGAGACACATTTAATAAAGGAAACAATTTAGCAGAGCTGTACAATCCTTTCTACAGAGCTGTACAATATATAATAGAAATACATTACATACGTTACATACGAAAGAGACACATTTAACAAAGCAAACAATTCAGTAGACCTGTACAATCAATTGAACAGAGCTGTACAATATATAACAGAAATGCATTACATATGTTACATATGGAAGAGACACATTTAACAAAGACAACAATTCAGTAGAGCTGTACAATCAATTGAACAGAGCTGTACAATATATAACAGAAATGCATTACATATGTTACATATGGAAGAGACACATTTAACAAAGACAACAATTCAGCAGAGCTGTACAATCAATTCTACAGAGCTGTACAATATATAACAGAAATGCATTACTACGTTACATATGAAAGAGACACATTTAAAAAATCAAACAATTCAGCAGAGCTGTACAATCAGTGCTACAGACCTGTACAATATATAACAGAAATGCATTACATACGTTACATATGAAAGAGACATTTAACAAAGCAAACAATTCAGCAGAGCTGTACAATAAATTCTACAGAGCTGTACAATATATAACAGAAATGCATTACATATATTACATATGAAAGAGACACATTTAACAAAGCAAACAATTCAGCAGAGCTATACAATCAATTCTACAGAGCTGTACAATATATAACAGAAATGTATTACATACATTACATACGAAAGAGACACATTTAACAAAGCAAACAATTCAGAAGAGCTGTACAATCAATTCTACAGAGCTGTACAATATATAACAAAAATGCATTGCATACGTTACATACGAAAGAGACACATTTAACAAAGCAAAATTCAGCAGAGCTCTACAATCAATTCTACAGAGCTGTACAATATATAACAGAAATGTATTACATATGTTACATACGAAAGAGAAATATTTAACAAAGCAAAATATTCAGCACAGCTGTACAATCAGTGCTACAGAGCTGTACAATATATAACAGAAATGCATTACATACATTACATATGAAAGAGACACATTTAACAAATCAAACAATTCAGCAGAGCTGTACAATCAATTCTACAGAGCTATACAATATATAACAGAAATGCATTACATACGTTACATATGAAAGAAACACATTTAACAAAGCAAACAATTCAGTAGAGCTGTACAATCAGTTCTACAGAGCTGTACAATATATAACAGAAATGCATTAGATACGTTACAAATGAAAGAGACACATTTAACAAAGCAAACAATTCAGCAGAGCTGTACAATCAGTTCCACAGAGCTGTACAATATGCAACAGAAATGCAATACATACATTACATATGAAAGAGACACATTTAACAAAGCAAACAATTCAGCAGAGCTGTACAATCAGTTCTACAGAGCTGTACAATATAAAACAGAAATGCAATACATACATTACATACAAACGAGACACATTTAACAAAGCAAACAATTCAGCAGAGCTGTACAATCAGTTCTACAGAGCTGTACAATATACAACAGAAATGCAATACATACATTACATACGAAAGAGACACATTTAACAAAGCAAACAATTCAGCAGAGCTGAACAATCAGTTCTACAGAGCTGTACAATATATAACAGAAATGCATTACATATGTTACATCTGAAAGAGACACATTTAACAAAGCAAACAATTCAGCAAAGCTGTACAATCAATTCTACAGAGCTGTACAATATATAACAGAAATACGTTACATACATTACATACAGAAGAGACACATTTAACAAAGCAAACAATTCAGCAGAGCTGTACAATCAGTTCTACAGAGCTGTACAATATATAACAGAAATGCATTACATATGTTACATACGAAAGAGACACATTTAACAAAGCAAACAATTCAGCAGAGCTGTACAAGTAATTCTACAGAGCTGTACAATATATAACCAAAATACATTACATACGTTATATATGAAAGAGACACATTTAACAAAGCAAACAATTCAGCAGAGCTGTACAATCATTTCTACAGAGCTGTACAATATATAACCAAAATGCATTACATACGTTACATACGAAAGAGACTCATTTAGCACAGCAAACAATTCAGCAGAGCTGCACAATCAATTCTACAGAGCTGTACAATATATAACAGAAATGGATAGAGGGGGTGGTGTAATGGTTATGGCATTTTGCCTCACAGACACAAGGTACAGTGTTTGATTCTCACAGCAGGTAATTGGCTAGGCTTAAAATGGCCCACAAAGGCAGTTAGCCTAGTACCAACCTATGAACCTATTACATACGTTACACAGGAAAGAGACACATTTAACAAAGCAAACAATTCAGCAGAGCTGTGCAATCAGTTCTACAGAGCTGTACAATATATAACCGAAATACATTACATACGTTACATAAGAAAGAGACATGTAACAAAGCAAACAATTCAGCAGAGCTGTACAATCAATTCTACAGAGCTGTACAATATATAACAGAAATGCATTACATACGTTACATACAAAAGAGACACATTTAACAAAGCAAACAATTCAGCAGAGCTGTACAATCAGTTCTACAGAGCTGTACAATATATAACAGAAGAAATTAATACAAATTTAACAGTAGTTTCTCTTAGGTCAGGTAACATGCAAACATGGTGGTAAACACTGATGAATGAGTAAAGGAGTAGAACATTAGATATTGTTTACAAGAAGATACACTCCCCTGGCGTGGAGCAGGTGCAAAGCCAATTGTTAGCCAGGTGATGTTTTAAGGATGTTTTGAAATTTGCTATTGAGGATTTACTAATGATGTTAGAGAGCAGGGAATTCATTTTCTGACCATATTGGTAGAGTATAGGGCTTCACCTGCAGAGTTATTGGCCTTGGAGATTTCTAATAGTTTGTTACTTGATCATAAAACTCTATTCCCAGTGTATAGCTGCAGTACATTTCTTAGGGCAGGAGTTTTATCTGGGTGATGTAGGATCTTATGGGATAGTGTTAGCTGGTTATACAGGAGTAGATGGGGGAATTGTAGCCATTGCAGTTGTTTCAGAGCTGTACAGTGGTGAGTCTTATCAGGAGAGTCAGTGGCAAATCTAGCAACTTTATTGTAGCATGTTTCTAGTTTTGAGATATCTGCTTTTCTTAGGCTAGTGAGAATTAGGGAGGCGTAAGTGAGTGTAGAGAGTAGGTGTGCACAGTCTATAGTTTCCTTGGTTGTTTTTGTCAGGAAAGGTTTATTCCTATATAGGACCCCTAGTTTTTTGTGGACGTTTGTTATGGTATGGGAAATGTGAATGTCAAATCTCAAGTTACAATCAATCTCAACACCTAGTAGCTTAGATTGGGTTACAGGTGAGATAATGGTGTCATTTTTGGATAGTATGTTGAATGACAGAGAAGGTGGTGTGTGAATCTAGTGGGGGTTGAAAAGTAGGAGTTTTGTTTTATTGGGGTTCCAAATTAGCTGACTGACAGAAAACCAGGATTCAACAGATAGAAAGGATGCTTGAGTGAGTGTGCAAAGTTCTTGGATGGAGAGGGCTGTTCAGATCAATGTGGAATCGTCTGCATATTGTATAACTGTAGCATGAGGTGTAGAGGTGTGAAGGTTGTTGATAAAAATAGAGAAAAGTAGTGGCCCCAGGATGGAGCCTTGGGGAATGCCTAATGATACTGGGGGTAGGGGTGAAATGCCCGAGTGCCACTGTTGTCTCCCTATTAGATAATTTTGGAACCAAGTAATAGTGCATGCAGAGAGATTGCGTGTAGAAAGGACATTGATGACCTTATCATGTGCTACCGCATCAAATGCCTTGGAGAGATCTAGAAAGAGTGCTGATACAAAATTATTATTGTTTCTGTATTTGTTTACAGTTTCTGTGAATGACATGAGGGCAGTAGTGATGCTATGAGAGGGACGAAACCCATGCTGAGTGTTAGTAAGAAGTTTGTGGGTGTTAAGGTGGTCCATGATTTGTCTATGGATGCACCTTTCTAGAATTTTGGATACAGGAGAGAGGATTGCAATGGGGTGGTACTTTGATATTTCTTTTGATGTGCCCCCTTTGTGGAGAGGGATTATATAAGATATTTTCCAGATATGTATATATAATTATTATAACAAATGAACTGCAAAAAGATCACAAGCTAATTCAGGAAAGGCAGTCTGGAATTTTAAGATGTAATGTTAAAGCTTAAATTACTTCCTTGCCAGTTGTTGTAGCTTTCCTCAACATTCTTGGTCTTTTCATGGCATGATGACCATGAAACATTTCAGTGCACAGACAGTACAAAACTAGAGGGGCCAGGAGCATTATGCGGTTAAGCGACTGACCCATTAGAGTCACAAAGCAGGCAAATGGGGACTGAGGACATCAAACCCAGGATTAAAGTACAGTAGAGAGTTGATTATCTGATCGTCAATTATCTAAATGCAGTCTTCCAAAGTTTTCGAGTAGGAAAAATCATAAAGCCTGAATATGTAAATGTTATATGTATTCACTTCTGTGTGTTTCTTGAGCTTGTAGCCTGCTCATGTGTGAAAATATTCTTTATTGACCACTGGAATTACTAAGTGGTTGAAAAGTGTACTAAGTGCATGCAGAAAAAAAACAAGTTTTTTATCTGGTTTACTGTGTGTTTGATTATCCGAACAGTTTGATTTTCCAAACTACCCTACCTAGGTCCTAATTAGTTCGGATAATTGACGCTCTATTGTGCAAAGCTCATTACCAGCTCATAAATTCAATCTTTGGTGCTTAATAGCTACACAGTAATTTGTCCTTCAGTTAGCAATGCTGTTTTTGTTGCTGTTTTTTTTTAATCATACAGGACTGTCACAATTCCTGTTGTTTAGTCATTTAGTCAAGTCCATCTCTTCATGACTTCAACTACTTATGCACACAAAGACTGTCAACAACTGCTTCTGTAAGTTGTTGTAAATTCATATTCAATACATAAGTGATGCTGTCTGTCTGTCTGTATTACTTTCTGTCTCCCTCCTCTTTTTTTGCTATCAGTTTTTGACAGCATCAGTATCATCTCTAGTAAATGCTCTCATTGCATTATTTAGCCAAAGTATTTGAGTTTTGCTATCAGTCCTGCCACTGAAAAGTTTGGATTTATTTGACTGAAACGGTCTTGCATATAACGTTATTCATTTCCTTGTCTGTTTCATTGCCCATTTAGTCTGGCCACAGAGTCCCACAATGACCCCATAGTATTGTCCTTTCTCTGCAATGTGGACTACCTCATGAAGCCTTTATCTTAAGGCCAGTCACCATGGCAAGAGTCACTCACTGCTAGTCAAAAGAACATTTTTCATAGGTTCATAGATGGGTACCAGGCTAATGACCACTGGGCCTTTCTAAACCCAGTCATGCATCCTAAATCTCTGACAAGTTCTGGTACCATTGTTAAGTGTAAACAGGGGCCTGGGAGATGAACCATTTACAGGCCGCCTCTGTCCATTAGAGGCATAGGTGCCAAACCATAGATGAATTTCCGGTTCCCCATCCAGTTGTCCAAGTTACACTTGATTTGTGTTTTTAAGGATCTCTGCTTCAAGTGGATGTGGAGCCTTTTCCAGAGAAGGTGTTGTCTCTGGGATACATACTTGTCTCTTCAGCAGGTCCTGTTTATATCACATGTTTAAATCTTTAGAATGGATAATTCTGGTTTTGTTTGTTTTTGTGGATATGCTGGCATTCCAATCACAGTGGGGTCAGATGATGTCTTGTATGTCAGACATGGATCTCCCTTCAAAACCCTATAGGAGACAGAATACAGGGACAGGACACTGAGGCAGTCTGCATAGGGCATGTTATTTACACCCTGTATTCTTTTAGTGAGGAACCTCTGTGGACATGCCAATTGTTGGATATGCCTGGTTAGGTACACCAAAGGGGGCATTGTACTCAATGACAGGCCTGATGAATGCCAAATACAGTGGAATGACGTCCTTGGGTCTAGAGACCGTACCTTTGTTTATAAGTTGCACTGCACTGAATGATTTTCTCACTACTGTAGGCACATGATGGTGAAAGGCTAGATTACTGCATATGTGTGTCCCAAGTCCCTGACTACTGGGTCAACTTTTAGGCGTGTGTTGTCACTATGATAGCTACCAGGGATGGATGACTTCCCAAATTACACTATTATGCATTTCTTGGCATTTAGTTTTAGTCCATGGCTTTAACACAAGTTATTTGTCTGTGTCAACCCCTCCTGGAGAACATTAGTGTTGATGAGAGAATCATTTGCAAATTTGGTCAGCTCAAAATGGGCTGTCCCAGGACCGATCCCTGAAAGAGTCTGCTGTTGACTGGCCTGTTTGTAGAGGTGCACTCCCAAGTTCTAACTTCCTAGGTCCTGTCTGTAAACTAGATAGCTATCTACTGGGTTACATCAGGGTTTATACCTAACCTCTTCAGTTTGTCAGCAATGCTCAAGTGGGGAAATTGTATCAAATGCCTTGGCCTGGTAAAGGTAGGTATTGTGATCCATTTTTCCCTCATCCATTGTTTTAGTGACCTTTTCAAAGAAGTCCACCAGGATGAATAGGCATGACCTCCCCTAAACAAAACCAAACTG
Source organism: Protopterus annectens (assembly GCF_019279795.1). NCBI lineage: Eukaryota > Metazoa > Chordata > Ceratodontiformes > Protopteridae > Protopterus > Protopterus annectens. The sequence goes on along the minus strand of NC_056729.1, from coordinate 1,724,365,917 downwards.
AGTTAGGTCTAGTGTCCGGAGGTTTCCTATGTCATTACTGACCATCTCCATGCTAATTCTTTCCATGGCTTTGCATATCAGACTAGTGAGACTTATGGATCTGTAGTTTTCAGGGTCTGTAGATGTCCCACCTTTGTGCATATGGATGACTGCTGCTGTTCTCCAGTAATGAGGCACAAAGCCTGATTGGAGTCTAACGTTAAATGGTGATTCCAGAGGACCTGATAAGATATGTTTCACACAATTTAGAAGGCAGTCTGGGATACTGTAAGGGCCCATTGATGCAGTGACTGTGGCCCTAGAAAGTAACTGAGGACCTGTTCCCTAGTAATAGTGTGGGGGGGGGTTTATTTGATGTTATTTCCTGAGGGGAGGCTCGGGGGAGAGAGGATAAAAATTGTCTGCTAGTAGATTTGCTATATCTTCTGGCTTTTTTTAATTTCTCCTTATCTTTTGGATTTCTAATACCTTGATGGAAATAGACCATTCCTAAGTCAAAGTACTATTGAAGTTCATAAAATTAGTATTGTTTCAATCTTTGATGTCAGCCAGAAGTGCCCTTTGCAGCACCCGCAATGTGACCAGAAATGACTCTTCTACAATTCGTATGGAGTTACATGTATTGGTAACATATCTAAATATGATTTGTAAATTCTTTTTTATAAGACCCATTGCTCCTACTACTATTGGAACTGTTGGGATATCTTTCTTACACGTTGCTGTCATTTCTGCCTGCACATCCTGATATTGTATGACTTTGTGTCTCTCTCTGCATAAGACACTGTTCTCACCGGGTGTGGCGAGTTTAAAAATCAATGCTGCTCTTGTCTTCTTTTCTTGAACTACTATATCCGTTTTTCTAGCATCTATCTTTTGAACTGCTGGTAATGGATGATCCCATGTGATGTAGACTTCATCATTTTCTATGGTGCTTTGTGGCTCATGTTTCCAGTGTTTTTCAGACACTTCAGTACCATAATGTTTGCACAATCCCCAGTGCTACAGTCTTGCCACATTACACAATCCCCAGTGCTACAGTCTTGCCACATTATTATGCCTTTCAGTATACAGTCCTTCTGCCATTAATATGTCACAACCAGCAATGAGGTGAGTGACTGTTTCCAATTCTGTTTTACAAAACCTGCATTTGTCTGTTTCTCCCACATGTTCAATGGACTTTGTAAACCAACGTGTACGTAACCCACTATCTTGTGCCACCAATATTAACCTTTCATCTCTTGGTTTGAATTCACCTCTCCTTAACCATTCATGTGTTCATCCCTGATCAACACGAGGTTCTTCCAGAAGTTTCCTACACTTGCAATTATATTTATGCATTTTCCACATTTCTTACCGTCTCATCTCATCCTTCACCTTATATTCCTTTTGTTTTTTGACACATTCAGTTGCTGCCTGATTTTTATCTTCGTCTGCTTTGATTTCTATTCCTGCTTGACACCAATATGCTTCTGATAGACTATGCAGGGAAGTGATCTTAAATTTATTCTCCTAATGTTTCAAAACTTTCACTACATTTGGATCTTGTGAGGTCAGTATATACGTGTGGAGTCCCACAATTACAGATCTATACATGTAATCAATTTCAAGGAGGCCCATCCCTTCTTTGGAATGGGGAATATATAATCTTGGTATGCACTGATTTTTATAAATCATTTGGAGAGCATGAAGCATCCTGCTTGTTTTCCTATTTAATCTATTCAACACATTCTGAGGCCAGTCAGTCACTCCAAAACTGTAAGTTAGGACAGGAAGAGCAAATTGATTTATACCCTGGATTTTGTCCCTAGATGTCAACGCTGTTTTCAGGATTAATTTAAGTCTTCTAAAGCATTCCTTAATGAGTTTTATTTGCATTTGTTCATATTTTATTCTTGATTTCCAAATATTTATACACTCCCTCTTGCTCAAGTTCTTTTATATCACATTCTTGTCCCAAACTGATGTTTTCCTGGTGCTGCAGTTTTCCTGCTTTAAAGGTTACTTTTGCACATTTATCAAGACCAAATGACATTCTTATATCATCTGAAAGTTTTGACAACTTGCAGTTGTGCTTTCAGTTCCTCATCTGATGAGCTATACAGTTTTAAATCATCGACAAAGAGATGAGAAGTCTTTACACTTTCTTGTTTTCTAGGAGCCAAATTATAGCCATGGCCTAAGCTGTTAAGTAGACAGCTTAATGGGTTAAGGGCAAGGCAGAATAGCAGCAGTGACAGAGAGTAACCCTGGAATATCCACCCCCCCTTTGAATTTTTATCCCTGGAATAATAATTTGTCTTTTATCATGGCTTAATTGCAAAGTGGTCTGCCACTGTTTCATGGCCACTGTAATGTAGTCGATCAGGGTAGGGTGTATCTTATAGATTGTAAGCACTCTGTTATCCATCAATTTGGGATACTATCAAATGATTTTTGTAGTCAATCCATGCCATACTTAGATTCGTCCCCTTTTTACAGTTCTCCACTATAACTTTATTTAACAACAAATTATCCTTTGTTCTAGTGTATAGTTTATATGCCGTCAGAAGGCAAGTTATTGGTTTATAATTTTTAGGGTAGCTTGCAGGTTCACTCTTAAGTCTAGAATTAAGATATATTACTATATTAATTGTTTAATTGCTTGAAAAGAGGGGAAATTAAGTCATATTTGACCTGATTATTATGAAGTTAATTGCTATAAAAAAAATAGTTGTATTTCTTCACATAAAACCTGAAGAAAGAAGAAGCATTGTGTGTGTAAACTTTTTTTCCTTTTCTTTTTCCTATGTTTTGTTTTTACTACATCGTGGGTACTTGTTTGGTTTGGTGTTCAGGAAGTGGGAGCATGTTTTTCCCCTGTATAAAACCTGCTTTGGCATGGTTTTTGCACTTCTTACTACTCAGGCAAGCTCCTCGTGGTCCTGCAAAGTGGTGCTAGCAGCAGAGAGGCTAAAAGAGCGACTGCTAACCTGATAAAAGTGTTTTTTTCCTGCTACTACCTGGGTGACTGTCCAATCTAGCTAAACTGCAAGTATTTCTGCCTCTTGAACTGTTTTCAAACTGTTTAAAATTGTTTTTGCACCTGCACTTTTAAAGTTTGTCCTGTTTGTTGCATTTACCTGTTGAGGCTACACACTCAAGTGCACTAGCCTGTGTTACATATTTATTGCATTTTCCTGCTGTTTGTTGCAAAAAAGAAAAAAAAATATCCTTGTTTCCCATCTTTCCTGACCTAGAGTAGTCCAAATACAGGCTTTGCTGTATTCTGGACTTTTGGAAAGTTCCTGTGTTGCCCATTTCCTTTCTTGGATAAAGGGAGGCTTCTTTGTTCACCAGTGGCAGTGGGGAGCTTAGAGCAGCCTATCTAACCCTGGAGGAGTGTTCCCAGCACAAGAATCTGACAGTCTATTGGCTGTTTTGCACCAATTTCTAGCTCTTTCAAGTCCCCCTGTATAAAACCCACTTTGGCACCGTTTTTGCACTTGTTACTACTCAGCCAAGCTCCTTGTGGTCCTGCAGAGTGGTGCTAGCAGCAGAGAGACTAAAAGAGTGACTGCTAACCTGATAAAAGTGTTTTTTTCCTGCTACTACCCGGGCGATTGTCAAATCTAGCTAAACTGCAAGTATTTCTGCTTCTTGAACTGTTTTAAACTGTTTAAAGTTGTTTTTGCACCTGCACTTTTAAAGTTTGTCCTGTTTGTTGCATTTACCTGTTGAGGCTACACACTCAAGTGCGCTAGCCTGTGTTACATATTTATTGCATTTTCCTGCTGTTTGTTGCAAAAAAAAAAAAAAAAAATTATCCTTGTTTCCCATCTTTCCTGACCTAGAGTAGTCCAAATACAGGCTTTGATGTATTCTGGACTTTTGGAAAGTTCCTGTGTTGCCCATTTCCTTTCTTGGATAAAGGGAGGCTTCTTTGTTCACCAGTGGCAGTGGGGAGCTTAGAGCAGCCTATCTATCCCTGGAGGAGTGTTCCCAGCACAATAATCTGGTAGTCTATTGGCCATTTTGGGCCAATTTCTAGCTCTTTCAAGTCCCCCTGTATAAAACCCACTTTGGCGCGACTTTGCACGATTTTGCACATAGCGCAGCATTGGGTTTAAACCATTCTCGGCTCCACAACGTCTGCTCTTCACTTTTTCCCTTAGAACTGATCTAGTTCTCATAATAAACACCCTATTCCTACTCTAAAGCCTGGCACTTGCTCACTAAAGCAATTATATAAGTCAGCACTAAAAAATTAAAAGCACTACACCCTCACAAACTCCCCTTGAGTACCTTGTTTCCCATTGGCCCTTTTTTTCAATTATAAAGGAATTCCCAATACTATTCTAGCATGTCCAAAGATCAGTTGTCAATTTCCTCTCTGGTCCAGCTGGTGAATCTGGGAATCTTGAGGCAATGTTACAACTGCCTCATGTACACAGACAACCCTCTCCTCCTCCCAACAAATTCCAACACATGTGAGAGATGCAACCATATAGCCAAACTAGAGGCTACGCTGTCTCAACTCAGTACTGGCGTAACCAGTCAGGAGGAGAAGGAAACCACACTCACTACAATTCCAGTCTCACATAGACCTACCACGACAGCAAACCAAACACATAAACACACAAAACATACTTGAGGCTCTAAATAAAAATCTGCCTAAGCAGCAGAGACCTCCAAAGCAGACACCCAAGCAACCGCTACCCCAAAACAAAACACGTGCAACACATAGCTCACAAAGCCAGTGCGCTGAACAGTCACAGCCCTTAAGGCTAAACAACACACCTGATACACTTGTAATAGGTGACTCTATCGTCAGGCACACTGGCGTCCTGCTCACCAGGCTGAACAAGGAGAAGGTCACGGTGAGCTGCCTGTCAGGCGCTAGGATCTGCCACATAACACAAGCACTCAAGTAACTCCAAGGCAAGTACAAATATGACTCAGTCATTGTTCAAGCTGGTGTGAATGACCTGAGACGTACCTCCCTGGACTACATGAAAAGAGACATAGAGGAGCTCTCTGAGCATGTAGCCTAGGCCGGTATGACCCTGACCTTGAGTAGCATCTCACCCTCACCAAGAATGATGCCACAATATGAAGACAAGATGATCAATTTCAACAATTGGCTTAAGATATGGTGTCATTCAAAGGGGATCCAATGCCTGTCAGCCTGGGATGACATGCTCGACATGCCACGATGCTTCGCTAGGGATGGCTTGCACCTGTCACACCTGGGCTTTTGGATATTGGCAAAGGCTCTTGCCACCCCCATAGTGCCTTTTTTAGGCAAGGCTCAAAAGACAAACCCACCTCCATAGGTATCACAAGGGATAAGAAACTAAGAGTAATGCTACTCAACGCTAGAAGTCTAAACCTCAAGATGCATGCACTCAAACTCTCCTTAGCATGGAGAACATCGATATCTGTGCAGTAACAGAAACCTGGTTCAGGGCTCCCAAGAGCACCCCAGCACTACCAGGTTATACCTCATACCATGCTTTTCGGCCCCAAAACTTGGACCGAACCACAAAAGGAGGGGAGTATCAATATTAGTCAAAAATACCCACACCTCCAGGTTGGTGGCACAGCACGAAGCATCAGAGATTATCCATGTGCAACTAACAGTGGGTAAAACTGCCTTCCAGTTTATAGCCTGCTACAGACCACCCTCCCAAACCCAGGAACCCCACTCGGCCTTCCTGAAAACACTGGAAAATATGAAGGTCTCTCCAAACACCATTATATTGGGACTTCAACTACCCAAACATAGACTGGGAGCATTACTCTAGCTCCAACACCCTAGCCCAAAGGTTCCTAGAATTTATAAACTCAAATGCTATGGAACAACTTGTTACCACTCCCACAAGAGGGGAAAACATACTGGACCTGATCATCACCAACATGGGGGCTCTATGCTCCAGACCAGAAGTGTATCCCTCACTGGTAAGATCAGACCATAAACTAATCTCACTGGATATTCACATCCCGACCCCACCCTCTGCCCAGAAAACCACAGTGAAAAACTTCTCTAAAGCAAATTTCACACTCCTCAAAACTGAGGTGGAATCCTTCAAAGCCCCCGGGCCTGTGGAAAATACGTCCCAGACCGCAGAATCCTTTATAAATGCATTCTATGATCACCTTCAGGAATGCATGGATCATGCAATCCCAAATAAAACCAAGACCCAATCCTCCAAAGGCAGGCGTCCTGTCTGGTGGACCCCAGCCATAAACAAACTATACAATAGAAGGAGGAAGCTACTACATGATAGAGCAAAATCCCAAAAGGGAAGGCATCTCTGATCAGTATTAGCAAAAACTACGGGCACTCATAAAATCGTCTAAGGCCAGCTTCGAGAGAAAAATTGCACAGGACACTAAGGATAATCACAAGGCTTTCTTTAGTTATGTTAGGAACCTGGGTGGGAATTCCCAGATATGCTCAGAATTAGTCCAAAATGACAAAAAATACACCAAACCCACAGACATTGCCAACATCCTAGCTGACAGGTTCAGTGCAAACTTCTCCCCTCTCCCCACCAAAAGGGCAAATATCTATCCCAGCAGAGTGCTGCCCCCCTGACATCTCAGATGCTCAGGTAAGAGCCGCCCTCTCCAAAGCAAAAAACACAGCATCAATGGGACCAGACGGTGTCCCGGGCTGCATCCTACATGAACTCCAAGAAGAGCTAAACCCAAACATAAAACTACAGTTCATTCTCAGCCTTACTACAGGATATGTACCCAAAGAGTGGCGTACAGCAACAGTGGGCCCTCTCCACAAAGGTGGTGCCTCAACGGATCCTGGAAACTATCGCCCAATAAGCCTGACTAGCTTGGTCTGCAAAGCTATGGAAAGGATCATCATGGACCTCATAAATAAAGATATTGGGGACCTACAGGCACTAGATCCTACCCAGTTCGGCTTTGTTAAGGGCAGATCCTGCCTCTTAAACCTGGTCGATTTCTTTGAAACAGTCACCAAGGCCATTGATGAGGGGAAGGTGGTCCACACAGCCTACCTGGACCTCACAAAAGCCTTCGATACAATACCCCACTCAGGCATTATAGATAAACTCACCAGCTTAAATATAAACCCCTATGTCACTAGATCGGTTGCAAACTGGCTCAAGGACAGAACCCACATGGTTAGAATTGCTGGAGTCATGTCAGACTCCAAACCAGTTACAAGTGGCGTCCCACAAGGCTCAGTCCTGAGACCTCTCTTGTTCGGTATATATTTCTCAGAGGTACAGGCCAACACAGAAGGACTGTGGCTGACCAGGTTCGCAGATGACTGCAAACTAGGTGCCATAATCGACTCTCCAGCCGACACAAGCATCCTACAAAAGGGCCTCATAGAAACAGACAACTGGTGCCAGAGCCAAAAAGTGTATAGTCATCCCCATTGGCAAAAACAAAGTGCTCACAAATTACCACATAGGTGGTAATCCATTAAGTATGGAAGAAGTAATTAGGGACCTGGGGACCCAAGTTGATAGCAGTCTCTCATTTGAAAACCACGTGGCCAAAGTGGTTAGAAAAACATTTTATATAGCCCACCTAATCATGAAGGGATTCACATCTAGATCAGGGGAGGTCATCATGCCTCTTTACTCATCCCTCATCAGGCCCATAATTGAGTACAATGCCCCTTTTGGGATGTACCTTACCAGACACCTGCAGCAACTGGAAAGACCCCAAAAGTACCTCACCAAGAGGCTCAAAGGGCTCAAACAGATGCCATATGCTGCCTGGTTAAAAAAAACTCCAGCTCTACTCAGTGGCATACCGCCTGCTCAGAGGCAATCTGTGACTGACGTATAAAGCCATGTCCAACCTGGAATTAATGGACATGCTGCACCTCAGAAAATCCAAATCCCATCGAGCTACGCGCTCGAGAGACTTGAACCTCAGCACTGAAATAAATAGGACATGCTGGAGGGACAGATTCATAACCAAGAGGCTCCCTTCACTCTGGAATAAAATCCCAGTCCAGGTTAGTCACAGTCCCTCATTGACTCTCTTCAAGAGGAATCTTGATGAGTGGATGGGAGATCATAGGTTTACCTCGGGTATCACTTCTGTGTCACTGTTAGACAGAGGCACAGTATACTAACCTCGAAAAAGGGCATAGCAAAATTAATTTAAAATGGGTGGCGAAAGCCAAACACACTCTGGCTAGGCCTATAAATGCCCTAGAGCAGATAGCCTCGTATGAACCTATGAACCTACCTATGAACCTATGAACCTGTTGTTAGCCAGGTTGGTGTCTGTTCTGGGTGTGCATATAAATAGTTCTTACTCATGGCTAAGTCTTCATACAAAGATGTTAATACTTTTAATCAGAAGTTAAGTACTGCATCTGGGCTGGTGTTTTCCAATTAGGCACTTTCCTTAACTTTGTTTCAATCTGCCTGGCTGTTACTTCATCCCATTTCATATCCTGAACCTTTAAACTTCTTATTCTTTATTTTACGTTTTCTATCCATTTAGCATCTTTGTATTTATTTCTTCCTTTTTTGGTGGTCTTTCAATTCCTTTTACCTTGTTTCCCAATTCTCTATAAAACTTTTTTGGGTCATCAATAAATTGCTTATTTTGTACTTTTCCTTTATATTTATCTTCTATGTTTTTTTCCATCTGTGCTGAGATTTTAGTTTGTTATTTGCAATAGTGCATGATAGATCCTGATTTGTTCTAATACTGCAGATTTCTTTTATCATGTCAATCTTTCAAAGTATTTTGATCTGTTCCCTTTTCTATACTCTTCTAACAGTGACACTTCTTGTCTTAATTGCTTTATAATTTTCTCTGTTCGATATTTCCATGATGGTATTAGATTTCTCTGCTTCCTTTCCCTCACTACCCTGTGTTCTTGTGGTACAACTTTATCAGTTATTAATTTAGCTGCACAGTAATATAGCCTGTTTACTTCTGTTATATCGCATGGATCTCTGTGAACAGTCCTAATTACTGTGTTCATTTGTTTATCAGACTTCTGACTTTTTGGGGTTTTATTGACCTTCTGCAGTCTATTTCTTTCATTGATCTTAATATATCTATCTATCTCTATTAAGTCAAGCAGCTCTTATCTTAGCTCATTTTCTTCTAAACTGAGGGCACATTTTTTGTTTTCCATTTCCTGTGGGCATTCTACAGCAGGTTCTATAGCATCTTCCAGTAGCACATTCTGTTTAATTTCATCCTGTGCCAACAGTTGCTCTGTCATATGGGAACTCACTGGCCTATCACTCCTCAACATTGACTGCGTCAGAGTTTCCACAATTTCTTGTTCCTTCCCTTGCTGTCCAGCTTCAAATGAATGTTTATACTGGTTTCCTGTGGAAGGCTTCAGAATATCTTCATATGACACCTGACCTGTTGCTTTCCAATCCACTGGTTTCCCCTTAATTTGGACATCCATTGCTCTGTTCTGTTGTTGTGCTTTCTGAATTAGATTTTCTACACTAAATCCTTCACTTTGCAGATATTCCATAATCTCAGTTTCTATTTACTTAACCTCACTATTGCTAATCTCCTTTTCTACTTTTCCTCTTTGTCTTTATTTCTTTATTTCTTTATTTATTTATTGACATTTGTTGACTGGGTTAGTCCAACTGGGATTTTATCCCATTTTCAGTGGAGACCCGAGGAGAAAAGCTCCAGAATAGTACAATAAAAATATTACAGTAGTATACAAGCACAGCAAACAGTAGTATACAAGCACAGCAAACTAGTCTTACAATAGTAACACAATAAACAAAACAACATCAACAATAGTTATATGACAGTACAAGGCTTTTTTTTTTTTTTTCTTTATGTAACTGTACTAGTGGGGATAGACAGAGTGATTCCTAAGTGGGGGGAGGAGAGAGATTATGTTGGGTCATAGCAGGGGCAAATTTTGTAATTGAGTAAATGAGTCTTTAGTTTCTTTTTAAATAGTGGGGTGTGAGAGACTGAGCGAATGTCAAGGGGTAGTTTGTTCCAGGCTTGAGCCACAAAGTGTTTGTAGAGTAGCTTACTTACTGACTTGTTTGGGTGGTAAATTTCAAGCAATTGTTGATTAGAGGTGCGGAGGGGTCGAGATGGGGTGTAGACAGAGACAAAGAGAGATAGGGATGGACAGTTGGATGGTTTAATGAGCATAGAGTGCAACATGTGAAATTGATAGAGATGTAGTAGTTGTGGGAGTTCTAGCCATTGTAGAGACTTCAAAGCAATACAGTGGTGTGTGTTTGGGGAGTTGGTGATGAATCTGGCTATTTTGTGGTAGGATTGTTGGAGTTTACTCAGGGTAGTTTTTTGGATATTTGTAAGGACTGGGGCTGCATAGAGGAGTGAGGGGAGGAGAAGTGCTTGTCCTAGGGTGAGTCTAGCTTCGGGACTGAGATACTTTTTGTTTCGGTATAACAGACCTAACTTCTGATGTGTTTTCTTTATACATTGCTGTATGTGTTGATTGAATTTTAAGTCATCGTCGATAATGACTCCAAGGAGTTTTGTGTGGGTGTCATGTATGATAGTTGTGTTATTGAGAGACTTAATGACAAAGGAGGGTTTATGATGATTAAGGGAGTGGGGCAGGAAGAGTAAGAGTTTGGTTTTGGTAGGATTGAGAATCAGCATGTTTTGTGAAAGCCACTGTTCAGTGGAAAGTAGAGCTGTTTGGGTTAGGGAGTGTAGGTCGGAGATGTTGTTGGCTGTAGAAATGATTGTGGAGTCATTTGCATATTGTATGAGTGAGGACAGATGGCAAGAGGTGAAAAGGTCATTTGTGAAGATGTTGAATAAGAGGGGACCAAGATGGAACCTTGTGGAACACCAGTAGAGAGAGGTAAGAAAGGAGAAGGGGAAGGGAGCCATTTGACTGATTGTTTGCATTCTGACAGATAGCTGGCAAACCAGTTGAGGGTGGGGGAGGAGAGGTGAAAGTTAAAGAGTTCAGATAGTAGTAGTGGATGAGATACTGTATCAAAAGCTTTAGAGAGGTCAAGAAAGAGACAGGAAGTAAGTTTATTGTTGTCCAAAGATTCTGCAATGGTGTGAGTACAGGAAAGTAGAGCAGTAGTTGTACTGTGAGAGGGGCGAAAGCCATGTTGGGTAGGGGTGAGTAGTTTTTGATTGAGAAGGTGATCCATAAGTTGAGTGTGGATGCATTTTTCTAATATCTTAGATAGAGGGGACAGAATGGCAATGGGTCGGTAGTTTGAAGGGTCAGTGGAGTTACCTCCTTTGTGGAGAGGGATCGTGTAGAAGGATTTCCAAAGGGTAGGAACAGTAGATTCTTGCATAGATCTATTTATTAATATTGTTACTGGGTAGGCCATAGAGTCAGCTGCGAGTTTGAGGAAGGTAGGAGGTAATTTGTCAGTGGAGGGGGAGCAGGGTTTGAGTTTGAGCAGTAGTGATTTGATGTAGGCTGTGGGCACAGGCTTGAAGTAAACGGGTGTAGTATTAGGGGTGGGTGAGGGGACAGGTACTGAGGAAGAGGTAGGTTGAGAGGGTAGGAGATTTTGGATGGAGGAGATAAAGTGTGAATTAAATTCTTCTTATTTTTTTTTTGTGTTGTAAAGTTTTCCATGTCCAGATTTTTTTGCCTGTATTTCTCTTCAAATATCTTTGGTGCTGCACTTTTAAATTGATTAATTTTACTTTCTCCTTTGCATAAATATTACACCATATTAAATCTCTTTTTCTTTCCCATGTCCATATTTCTTCTTCAGATGTCTCCTGATCTTCCTGTTTCTCCTTACTTTGGAGACTCACTCCATCATGCTGTGATGTAACCTGTGTTAGACGTTTTACACCAAATCCTTCACTTCACAGACCACTCCATAACTTCAAATTCTCTTTTTTAACTACTACTTTACTGATCTTCTTTTCTACAGTACCTCTTTGTGCTATTATTTTTTTTATTGTGAAATTTTCCATGCCTGGATGCCTTTGCTTGTATTTCTCTTCGAATATCTTTGGGGCTGCCTTATTTATGTTGATTAATTTGGCTTTAGGTTCATAGGTGTTTACTAGGCTAACAGCCCTGGAGCTTACAAAAGCCTAGCCCAAGAAGATTCCCTGGCATCATGCTGCCCAAAGTTAGTTCCCAGTGCCCCTGTCAAGCAAGGCCACTGAAGTGATCCCCGGGGTGAACTTCCTAGTGCCCATCCACTCATCAAGATTTCTAAAGCGGGCCAGTGAAGTTCTCTGCTTGACATGAAAGGAAAGTTTGTTCCAGAATATGGGAAGTCTACCTGCCCCTCCAGCATGTTCTGTTTATTGTAGTAATGAGGTTTATGTCCCTGAAGCGTGTGACACGGAGGGAATGGGATTTCTTTAGGTGTAGCATATCCAGCAGCTCTGGGTCAGACATGGCTTTGTAAGTCAATCAGAGATTGCCTCTAAGTAGGCGATAACAGACAGAGTATAGCTGGAGTTTTTTTGAGTCTGCCCGTATAGGGCATGTGTCTAAGGCCTAAGATCCTCTTAGTGAGGTATTTTTGTGGCCTTTCCAGTTGTTGTAGGTGTCTAGTGAGGTACATACCAAATGGGGCTTTGTATTCTATATTAGGTCTAATGAGGGACGAGTAGAGAGGGATTATAGGTTCATAGGTAGGTACTAGGCTATCTGCCTGAGGTCATTTATAAGCCTACCCATAGTGTGTCGGCTTTCACTGCCCATTGATTAATTAACTGAGCCTCTGTCAAGCAGAGCCAATGAAGTGATCCCAGGGGTGTACTTTCTGTTACCCATCCACTCGTCAAGGCTTCTCTTGAAGAGTGTTAGTGAGGGGCTCTGCCTAATGTAGTTAGGAATTTTGTTCCAAAGCATGGGGAGTATCTGTGACAGTAATCTATCCCTCCAGCATGTTCTATTTATTGTTGTGGCGAGGTTTAGCTCACTAGAGCACGTGGCTCGCAGTGTCTTGGATTTCTTTAGGTGGAGCATGTCCATCAATTCTGAGTTGGACATGGCTTTGTAAGTCAGGCAGAGATCACCTCTGAGTAAGCGATATGCCACTGAGTACAGCCGGAGTTTTTTCAGTCGGGCTGCATAGGACATATGTTTGAGGCCAGTAATCCTCTTGGTGAGGTGCTTTTGTGGTCTTTCAAGCTGTTGGAAGTGTCTTGTGAGGTACATCCCAAAGGGGGCATTGTACTCTATGATGGGTCTGATGAGTGATGAGTAGAGGGGCACTATAACCTCTTTATTTCTAGATGTGAACCCCTTAGTAATTAGATGGGCCACATAGAAGGATTTCCTAACTACTTTGGCAATATGATTGTCAAAGGAGAGATTACTGTCTACCTGGGTCCCCAGATCTCTTATTACCTCTTCTGTATTAAGGGGGCTGCCACCTATGTGGTAATTCTTGGGTGTTTTATTTTTCCCAAACAGGATGACTATGCATTTTTTGGCATTTAGCTTGAGGCCATGACTTTGACACCAGGTGTCTGTCTCAGTAAGGCCTTTTTGGAGGATGTCCGTGTCAGCCAGAGAGTCAATTATGGCTCTTAGTTTGCAGTCATCAGTGAACTTGGTTAGCCATAGTCCTCCTGTGTTTGCCTGTACTTCTGAGAAATATATGCCGAACAGTAGGGGTCCCAGAACTGAGCCTTGCGGGGACACCAGACTGGTTTAGAGTCAGACCTGGAGCCCGTTATTCTTACCATGTGAGTTCTGTCTGTAAGCCAGTTGGCAACCCATCTTGTGACGTAAGGGTTTATGTTCAGGCTGGTGAGTTTTTCTATAATACCCGAGTGAGGAATGGTGTCGAACACCTTGGCGAGATCAAGGTAGGCTGTGTGAACCACCTTTCCCTCGTCTATGGCCTTGTTAACTGTCTCGAAGAAGTCAACCAGGTTTAGTAGGTATGATCTGCCCTTAACAAAGCCGAACTGGGTTGGGTCAAGTGTTTGGAGGTTCCTAATGTCTTTGTTAATGAGTTCCATGATAATGCGCTCCATAGCCTTGCAGACCAGGCTAGTCAGGCTTATGGGGCAATAGTTACCAGGGTCAGTTGTGGCTCCTCCTTTGTGGAGTGAAATAACCATTGCTGTGTGCCATTCTATGGGCATGTAGCCTGTGGAGAGGCTGAGGTTGAACAGCGTGTTTAGGTAGGGGGTTAGTTCGTTCTGTAGTTCGTGCAAGACACAGCCTGGGATACCATCTGGCCCCATTGATGCTGTGTTTTTGGCTTTTGAAAGGGCTGTTTTCACCTGTGCTTCTGTGATTTCTGGGACACTACACTTTTCCGGTATTGTTGTGGGCCCTTTTGAAGGTGAGAGGGAGGTGAAGTTTGCACTGAATCTATCTGCCAGTATGTTGGCAATATCGGTAGGTTCAGTATATTTTGTGCTATCTTGCAGAGCATATCTGCGAGTTGCCACTTAGATTTTTGACATAGCTAAAGAAGGCCTTGTGGTTGTCTTTTGAGTCCTTGGCTATTTTTCTTTCGAAGTTAGCCTTGGATGATTTTATGAGGGACCTTAGTTTCTTACTGATACTGATCAGGGATGTCTTTCCTTCTTGGGATTTGCTTTTTTTCGGAACTAGTTTCCTCCTTTTGTTGTATAACCTGTTTATGGCAGGGGTCCACCAGACTGGTTTCCTTCTCTTAGGGGAGTGAGTCTTGGTTTTGCTAGGGATGGCATGATCCATGCATCCTTGTAGGTGCTCAATGAGTGCAATTGTAAAGGATTCTGCATCTTGGGCTGTGTTATCCTTTAGCATGGGGGCTGTGAAACTTAGCACCTCTGACTTAAGTAAGGTGAAGTTTGCTTTAGAAAAGTTTTTCACTGTGGTTTCCTTGGCTAGGGGTGGTGGTGGAGTGTGGACATCCAGGGTGATTAGTTTATGGTCTGATCTAACCAGTGACGGGTTGATCTCCAGTACGGAGCACCTGTCGCCCATGTTGGTGATGACCAGGTCCAATATGTTGTGGCCCCTGGTAGGGGAGTTTACCAGCTGATCCAGGGCATTTGAGTTGATAAATTCCAGGAAGCACTGAGCCTGGGAGTTTGTACTCAAGTAGTTTTCCCAGTTAATGGTAGGGTGATTGAAATCTCCCAAGATCAGGGTGTTTGGTAGGCCCTTCATGTTTTCCAGTGTCTCCAGAAAGGTGGAGTGGTGGTCCTGGGTCATGGAGGGTGATCTGTAGCAGGCCACAATTTGCATTGCAGATTTGCCCGATGTTAGTTGCACATGGATGATCTCAGAGGTATCATGCTGTGCCACTAACCTGGAGGTGTGAGTATCCTTGATGAATATGGATACACCCCCTCCTTTTGTGTTTCAGTCCGTGTTCTGTGGCCAAAATGTGTGGTATGAGTTGTAGCCCAGTAATGCTGGAGTGCACTCTGGAGCCTTGAACCAGGTTTCAGTTATTGTACAGATGTCGACGTTCTCCACACTTAGGAGTGCTTCAAGCGCATGCATTTTGAGATTTAAACTCCTGGTGTTAAGTAGCATAACCCTCAGTTTTTTACTTGTGCTGTTTACGGAGGTGGGTTTGAATTTTGAGCCTTGCCTAAAAAAGGCACTATGGGGGCAGCAAGAGCCTTGGCCAGTATTCGAAAGCCAAGGGGTGACAGGTGCAAGCCGTCTCTTGCAAAGCAACGTGGCTTGTTGAGCATGTCATCCCAGGCTGACAGACACTGGATCCCCTTTGAATGACACCAGAAGCTTAGCCAATTGTTGAAATTGATCATTTTTCTTTATACTGAGGTATCATTCTTGGTGAGGGCAGGATGCTACTCAGGGTCAGGGTCATACCCACCTGGGCTACATGATCAGAGAGCTCTTCCATGTCTCTTTTCATGTAGTCCAGGGAGGTATGGCTCAGGTCGTTCACACCAACATGAACAATGACAGAGTCATATTTGTACTTGTTCTGGAGTGACCTAAGTGCTTGTGCTATGTGGCGGATTCTGGCTCCCGACAGGCAGCTAACAGTAACCTTCTCCTTGTCCAGCCTAGTGAGTGGGGTGTCAGTGTGCCTGACTATTGAGTCACCTATTACTAGTGTATTAGGTATGTTATTTGGCCTTAAGGACTGTGATTGTGCGACACATTGATTTTGTGTTTTATGTGTTGTCTGGTTTGTGATGGGAGGTGCAGGTTTTGTGGGTGTCTACTTTGGAGCTCTCTGATGCTTTTGCAGGTTTTTATTTAGAGCCTCCGAGTACGATTTTGTGTATTTATGTGTATCTTTTGCCAGTGTTGGTTTAGTATGTCTATGTGAGGCTGGAGGTGTGGTGCAAGTGTTAACCTTCTCCTCATGACTGTCTGTTCCAGTCTTGGGTGGAGATACCTTAGCCTCCAATTTGGCTGTATAATTGTATCTCTCACATATGTTAGTGTTTTGTGGTAGGAGGAGAGGGCTGTCTGTGTACATGAGGCAGTTGTAACATTGCCTCAGGATACCCAGATTCACCAGCTGGACTGGAGAGTACACCTGAAGTTGCCCTTTGTTCATGCCTGAATAGTAGGGTGAGCTGCTTAGTCACTTGGTTGATGAGGGGTGGATAAAGAGCCTTGCCCTGCTGGGCAGTCAAGTGTCGGGGTATATTAGTGCTTGCTATTAGGTCTGAGCAAGTGCTGGACTGTGGGATGCTTTTTGAGTGCTTAGGTTGAGAGTTAGACTAGTTTCAAGTGAAAAACTGAAGAAGACTTAGTGGAGCCAGGAATAATTTAACCCTAGCTAACCGGTGCTGTCTGGCACACAAAACCATGCAACGCGTTTTTTAAACTACTAACTTCTGGGCTGGAACCACTCCTCCAGGGACAGATGGCTGCTCAAAGTTCCCCTCTCTCACAGGTGAACAGAGAAACTTCCCTCTATCCAAGTAAGGTATGGGCAACTCAGAAACTTGTAACACAGCTCTGAATTCAGCACTAGCCTGAAAACTGGACTATACTAGCTTAGAAAGGCGGAAAACAAGAAATTTATTTTTTTTTTTTAAAAGATAAGGCAAAACCAGTAAAAAGTACACTTAAAACAGCTTTAAATGATTACAAGTGATCAGAAAAGGCTATTGCACTTTAGTGTGTAGCCTACAGCAGTTAAACAATTTATTTAAACAAAAACAACGTTTTAAAAGTGCAGGCAGTCAAATAAGTACAATATGTGAAAAAAAAACAAGCTTTTAAATCACAATAAGTGCTGGAAAATCAGCGTTTAGGCGGAAAACGTTAAGTACAGCAAGAAAATACAGAAAACTTATACTCAATCACTCCAAAGTCTCTCTTTTAAGCTAGAAGGCTTATATCAGTTTAAGGCTTTCTAGTGCTTTCCAGTAGGTTAGTTACAGGAAAGATGGGAAACAAGCGCAGATGTGGTCTTTTAAATCAGAAAGTTGAAAGAGATGGACAACTTCCAGAATGGTCAATAAACTACAATTCCTGGGCCAAGAACCACTCCTCTTGTGGTAGACAGGCTACCTAGTACTTACCACTCCCACTGATAAGCTAGAAGGCTGCACTCCAACAAAAGGGCTTGGGGGGCTCAGAAGCTTACAAACAGTCCTGGATACAGCAAAGCTGTACCTGGACTAGACTAGTTACAAGAAAGGTGGGGATCAAGCACAAACACGGGCTTTAAAACCAGAAAGTTGAGAGAGATGGAAAAAAAACTGCCCAAACGGCCAAAAATCTACAATTGCTGGGCCAGAACCACTCCTCTTGTGGTAGATAGGCTACTCCTTTGCATAAATATTGTACCATATCAAATCTCTCATTCTTTCCCATGTCCATATTTCTTTTTTATACTTTTCAAAAATATCTAGGTTTTGTTATTTATATTTTCACACTTCCTCAGATGCTTCTTTTTCAAACAGATCAACGTTTCTTGATCTATATACTAGTTTTCACAAATCTGTTGTATTAATGACCACACATTTTTTATTTTAAGCTTCTGACAGTTTTTCTTGTGGAAGTATTTTTCTTTCCTCTAATTTTTCTCTTAATCTTTTTATATAGCTTGTGTCTGGAAATTCTGGGTTTTTTGCATAATAGTAACAATACACAATTTCTTTCTTATCCTCAGTAGTCCACTCTATCGTCTTTCTGGCTCTTCTTTGGCCT
This sequence comes from Protopterus annectens, assembly GCF_019279795.1. Taxonomy (NCBI): domain Eukaryota; kingdom Metazoa; phylum Chordata; order Ceratodontiformes; family Protopteridae; genus Protopterus; species Protopterus annectens. Next base: position 1,724,347,838 of record NC_056729.1, on the reverse strand, counting down.
ATCGTTTTTTGTGGTTTTTGTGGACTGCTACTTCCTTCAACAACAGAGAGGCCATCCTCACCCAGGGTCTGGCCTGGCCCCATTGTAGGAATGTTTCCGTATTTTGAGGATTCTACACTGTCATTATTTCCAGTCCTGGTACCAGTGCACCTACCAGTATCGGGCACTTTTTTATCCTGGGTCTTGTGCACCCAGCTATCTTTTTCAGTTTTTGACCTATTTCTGTTGATGATATATGCTATATAAATACAGTCTATGTATCAGTGTCATCTTGGTGAGATTTTCTGAAAAACAAGGTCCACCTCATGAAGGTACTCACCAAGACTTGAGGATGAACTCAGTTTCAGCAATACTACTCTCCTTTGCTTGCTGACTTATCATCGCTCCATTCAGACCCCAGCATCTCTCCATTCGGACCCCTCATCTCTCCATTTGGACTCCTCATCTCTCCATTCGGACCCATCATCGCTCCATTCAGACCCCATTCAGTACAGGTGATTCCATTTACAATGAGCCCCGCATACAACTGTGTATTGCCTTTGAAGTTGCTGACATAGCTAATGAATGCATTGTGGTCTTCCTTGGCCTGGGAGGTCAAATTTATCACAGATTTGGCTTTGGCAGACTATTTTTCCTCTGACTTGTTTGTTTAGTTTGATGAAAGTGGTTTTATCCTGCTGAATACTCCATCTCTTAATTCTGGCCATGATGTTTTTACTGTTCACAGAAACCCTATACAAGCATGTTAATAGTTGCATAAAGAAAGTTGTATACACCAAGAAGTGGTACAAACGTACTAAAAAACATGCCACCCTGGTAGAATCACAAAATCAATAGGCTGTTTAACAGAAGGAAGAAAATCATGGCAAAAATTAGGAGGTACAGCACCCAGCAGGATAAAAGCACTTTTGTTAAACTAAACAACTCAGAGGATAAAGTCTACCAAAGCCAAATTTGCGGTAAGTTTGGCCTCCCAGGCCAAGGACAACAACAAGGCATTATTTAGCTATATCAGCAACCTCAAAGGCAATACACAATTGTGTTCAGAGCTCATTGTAAATGGAGCCACCTATACTGAGCCAGAAGATATAGTAAACCTACTGGCTGATAAATTCACCTCCAATTTTATCCCCCCTCTCTCCCTCAACCTTTCCTCAGGAATTACCATCAAATATAACTCCCTCTATTATCACTAGGGAACAGGTTCTTAATGCTCTGTCTATGGCCAAAAACATTGCATCAATGGTCCCAGACAATATCCCAGGATGCCTTCTAAATAGCATGAAACATGACCTATCAGGCCCTCTGGAATTGATATTTACCTATAGACTCCAAACAGGCTTCATGCCTCATGGATGGAGAACAGCAAAAATCATCCCTCTGCACAAAGGTGGGCCATATACAGATCATGGAAACTACAGACCTGTAAGTCTCATTAGTGTTATATATAAAGCCATAGAAGGAATTACCATGGAAATGATCAATAATGATATAGTAAACCTCTAGACACTGGACCCAACCCAGTTTGGTTTTGTCAAGGGCAGGTCATGCCTACCCAACCTGGTGGACTTCTTTGAGAAGGTCACCAAGGCAATGGATGAGGGAAAAATGGTTCACACTGCCTACCTTGACCTGGCCAAAGCATTTGGTGCAATACACTCAGGCATTAATGACAAACTCAAGAGTTTAGGTGCAAACCCATATATCACCTGGTGGACATACAAATGGCTCATATACAGGACCCAAGAAGTTAGAACTGGGGAGTCCACCAGTACAAAGATGCCAGTTACAAGTGGAGTCCCTCCTTTTTGGCATTTACTTCTTTGAAGTCAAGGCCAATGTCAATGGTCTCTGGCTGACTAAATTTGCAGATGATTGCAAATTAGGAGCTGTCATTGAATCTCACACTGACACAAATGTTCACCAGAAAGGGCTGACCCAGATAAACAGCTGGTGTCAGAGCTTTGTAATAAAACTAAATGCCAAAAAAATGCACAACAGTATCCTTCAGGAAGCCATTTACCCCTGGTAACTATCATATTGATAACACACCCCTTAGAGCCGACCCAGTAGTCAGGGACTTAGGGACACACATAGATGGTAAACTAGTCATTGACCATCACGTGTCTACAGTAGTGAGGAAATCATTCTATGTTTGGCAACTTCTAAACAAAGGTATGGCATCTAATTCCAAGGAAGTCATTGTTCCACAGTAGTCGGCATTCATCGGCCCTATCATTGAGTACAATGCCCCATTTGGTATGTACCTAATCAGGCATATGCAATAACTGGAACATCCACAGAGGTTCCTCACTAAAAGAGTGCAGGATGTAAGTAAAATGTCCTATGTGGGCCACTTCAAGACTCAATCCCTGTATTCTGTCTCCTACAGGCTTTTGAGGGGAGATCTATGCCTGATTTGCAGGGCATTGTCATACACCACTCTGATGGAACTCCTGCATATCCACAAAACAAACAACAACAGAATTGCCCATTCTAAAGACAAGGGAGGAATGAGGTCTAAAAGGTGGCAGGACTTAGATGAGCTATGTAATGTATAGTGAGAAAGACTGAGTAGATTATAAGTGATGTCTAAGTTTTGCAGTTGGAAGTGTATCAGAATAGTTTGTGATGTAAAATGCTTGGACTAGGACTGTCAGTGTGGTTTGTTTTCATTTACAGAAATATGTGATTGCCTATATAGTAAGTGATGGTTTAATAAAGATATTACTTGTTTAAAAAGGCAGGAATTGAATAATGTATGTAATATTGCTTAGGTTATATGATATATAGCAATATATGTGAAGTATAATATTTGTTATGTTAATACAGTTTGATTACTTTTATATGAATGCACATTTGCCTATGTCACAAGTGATAATTCAATAAAGGTGTTAGGAAGAAAAAACTTTGCCTGTAATATAAATATGACCTGCTGGAGAGACAAGTATGTATCCCGGAGACTACTCCATCTCTGGAACAGGCTCCCCATCCATTTGAAGCAGAGTTCCTCCCTAACCAAATTCAAGTGCAACTTGGAAAACTGGATGGGGACATGAAATTCATCCCTAGTTTGTCACCTATGCCTCTAATGGACACAGGCAACCTGTAAATGGTTCATCTCCCAGGCCCCTGCTTGTAAATGTTTCATCTCTCAAGCCCCTGCTTACACTTATCAAGGGTATCAGAACTTGTCAGAGATTTGGGATACATGGCTAGGCTTAAAAAGGCCCTTGTGGTTGTTAGCCTAGTAAACACCTATGGACCTATGAACACAAAAGGTTCTGATATTGCAGACATTCTACGCAACAAATGCCTGCATTAGAAAGGACTGCATGCAACTACATCATTGCCTTCTATGCAGAGCAAAAGCCATTATTATCAGAGCATTACATCAAAATGAATAAAGCCCCCCAACCTACACTTTGATGGTGGCCATTTTTTTGAAAACAGAGTCAGTTAGATGAATTGGTTGGGGAGATGTCAGCAAAACAATCATCAGTATCAGATAATATTTTGTTTTAGGAGCATGACATTTCATTTAATTTTTAATATACTTATTTGTTAACTAGGAAATTGATCTGGTGCTTCTTGGACCTGTATCAACCATGACCAGCAGTAACATAAGATTGTTGTATATAATATATATGATAATTTAGTTTAGCCAAATAACCAGCATGGGAAGAAATCACAGTACTTACAAAGATACAATGAAATCATGGACTCTCCAAACAGATAGACAGGCAGACAATAACCAGAGATTAGGATTGAACCCAGAATATTTGAACACTGTCTGAAAAAGCTTATCACAGAGCCACAGTGCTGCATTTAGTAAGATGGCTTTGGCATACTGCACACAGTTTTGCATAGTATGAAGCACCACTGAGTGCATCTAGGGGGATTTGATCAATTTATGTTTCAATGTCATTTATTTATTTATTTATTTATTGTTGTGAAGTTGGAATTGGGGATATCTGGAGGGTTCTTATGAAAGCTTTTCTAAGTTTAAGGGTCAGGCTTGGGGTAGTTCTAAGAACTCTTTTAGGAAGTCAAGAGCATTGAGTCTGCCAGAAAGTGTAGGAATACTGTCCTCCTGGAAAGGGTTTTTGTTTGGGAATTGTCTATTATGCAGTTTATAAGACCCTAAAATTGTTTATAATTGCTTATTAGTGAGTTCCGGGAGGTATGGTGGAAGTTAGCCTTGTGTCTTCTGGTTGCCTTTTCATCCAGGTTTCCCAAAGGTAATGAAGTTCTCCTTGTTTTCAAGGGAAGGGTGTTGTTACCATTTCTAACAGCTCTTATCTCTCAAGTTTATGCAGTGCTTTAAGTTCCTTTTTGATTCATTGATTGGCATTGGTTTCAGTAGTCTAGGAACTTTGTGAAAATATCTACCTTGTGGAGTAAGGATGGTGTGATGCTATCAGAGTCATTGCTTAGCAGGAAGGTTTCTCATTTAATTTTGGAAAATAGATCTTTTAAAGTGGTAACTTTTATAGAATGGAGGCAGAAAG
>NC_056729.1:1724333327-1724338327 GCF_019279795.1 Protopterus annectens | reverse complement strand
GGTGAGGAGTGCTTCCAGGGAGTGCAGTTTTTTATTTAAACTCCTAGCACTGAGCAGCAGTACCTCTAGGTAGTTATGAGTGACTTTGTTATGTTGGAGGGTTTAACAACTTGGCCCAGCCTAAAAAAAGGCATTATGAGAATAGATAAAGTTTTTTCCAGTATCAGAAGCCAAGTGGTGGCAAGTTCAAATCATCTCTGGAAAAGCGTCATGGTTTTTCGATCATGTCTCCTCAGGCTGATAGATATTGGATCACCTTGTTGTGACCACCAGAGACTAAGCCATTTGATGAAGTCAATCATTTTTTGCTGGTACTGTGGCATCATCACTGGTGAAGGTAGGATGCTACTCAAGGCTAGATTCATACCTGCCTGGGACACATATTCAGAGAGCTCCATGTTGTCTCTCTTCATACAGTCCAGTGAGGTACATCTTAAGTCATCTACACCCACATGGACTATGAAACTGTCATACTGATACTTGTGGTTTATAGACCTATGTGCATGCATGATCTGGTGGACCCTGGCTTCAAACACACAACTCACTGTGATCTTCTCCTCATTTACCCTGGTAAGGGGGACATCAGTATGTCTTACAGTGGAAGAACTAGAATGATCGGCTGCGTGGTGTGTTGCCTTATGGGGCTAGGAATTGGGGCTACTATGATTTTCAGAGTTATGTGAGGTGCTGACGTTTTTAAGTGTGCACAGGGCCACTGAGAGATGCTTTAAGGATGTTTTGGAGGTCTGGGCAGATTGCAAGTGAATACCTCCACTTATGTGGGCCTATGTGTTTGTTCCTTAGTGTTGGTAGTGAGTGTTTCAGGTGTAATGCCGACAACCTGATTTTCAATATTCTCAAGTGTGCATGTCAGAGCTTTGCCTCCAATGACATTGGGCATCTACTTCTCTCACAATGTGTTTGTCTGTTCTAAAATTAAATGGTTGTCTGTGAACATGAAGGAGTTACTACACTGCCTCAGGATGCCCATATCCACCAGGCCAGAAACAGAGATGACAGGGAAGTGCCTATCCAGTATCCCAGATCCTTAGTAGATAGGAAGGAGTAGGGGAGAGTCACTTAAAGGTTTAAGTGAGAGTGTTTAGTAGTATACTATTAGATAAATGGAAGTGGTGCTGCCCTCTGCACAAACTGGCAACTCTTTGAGCAGCTGTGAATAGTGGGAGACTATAGAGAGCATTTCCTATAGAGGATTTTAAACTGGAGAGGTTTGCTTGTATACAAGACATCAGTAACCGCATTTGTGTGATGTAAGTACTACCTGTCTCCCTATGCCACCTTAAAACGGTAGTCGCTTTCTGTGTATCCAGGTATGGTGTTAAACTGGGATGAAAATTAAGGGACAAAGGCACCAGTCATATAATTCAAATTACTGCTGTCTTATGTATACAGCATGCCTCCTTTCATCCCACCCACAAAAGACAATCTACCTTCTATGTACCCCTTTGATGTCATTCTTGGACAAAACTGAAAAAAAGCAAATAGAACACATTTGCTGTCAGACATACATAAACAGACTGCTTCTTTACCCTCTCCAAAATTATAGTCATTGATTGTGAGCAAACTGAAAACAAAAAAAAAGAAATAATAATTGCAGTAAAAATTGTTTCCAGCTTTTTACTTTGACAGTATGCTGCTCCTGTGCAATGTTAGTGACCTTCTGTGACCCCCCCTCTGATGTGAGGAAAGAAAGAAATAATGACATCATCGTTACCTCCACACACAAACTAAAGTAACCTTCTGCGTACACCTCTGAGCAGGGGTGGTTTTAGATTAGGTGGGTCACTACAGTAACCTTCTGTGTACACCTCTGAGCAGGGTTGGTTTTAGATTAGGTGGGTCACTACAGTAACCTTCTGTGTACACCTCTGAGCAGGGCTGGTTTTAGATTAGGTGGGTCACTACAGTAACCTTCTGTGTACACCTCTGAGCAGGGTTGGTTTTAGATTAGGTGGGTCACTACTGTAACCTTCTGTGTACACCTCTTAGCAGGGTTGGTTTTAGATTAGATGAGTCACTACAGTAACCTTCCGTGTACACCTCTGAGCAGGGTTGGTTTTAGATTAGGTGGGTCACTACAGTAACCTTCTGTGTACACCTCTGAGCAGGGTTGGTTTTAGATTAGATGGATCTCAGGGCAGAAGACACTACTAAACCTGTGTCAAAATCAAATGCTATAGCCTTGGTGTGCAGGAGCTACAAAGCCCCAGAAGCAGTGAAGGTCTGGACGTGCTGCAATGTCTTATTGTTTTGAAAGATGAGAAAAACTGAGCAAGTCAAAAAAAAGGTTAGTTACTTTCATCCAGACAGTCTCCACCCCCAGCTGGCAGTTATAGCCACATCTGTGCACAATTCTCACTTTTGAATGTGATAGAAGAGAATGGCCATGTAATGACGGTCACACAATTGGCCATGTAATGACGTTCACACAATTGGCCAAGTAATGACGTTCACACAATTGGCCATGTAATGACGTTCACACAATTGGCCATGTAATGACGTTCACACAATTGGCCATGTAATGACGTTCACACAATTGGCCAAGTAATGACGTTCACACAATTGGCCATGTAATGACGTTCACACAATTGGCCATGTAATGACGTTCACACAATTGGCCATGTAATAATGTTCACACAATTGGCCATTCACACAATTGGCCATGTAATGAAGTTCACACAATTGGCCATGTAATGACATTCACACAATTGGCCATGTAATGATGTTCACACAATTGGCCATGTAATGACATTCACACAATTAGCCATGTAATGATGTTCACACAATTGGCCATGTAATGATGTTCACACAATTGGCCGTGTAATGACATTCACACAATTGGCCATGTAATGACGTTCACACAATTGGCCATGTAATGACGTTCACACAATTGGCCATGTAATGTCATTCACACAATTGGCCATGTAATGACGTTCACACAATTGGCCATGTAATGACATTCACACAATTGGCCATGTAATGACGTTCACATAATTGGCCATGTAATGACGTTCACACAATTGGCCATGTAATGACGTTCACACAACTGGCCATGTAATGACGTTCACACAATTGGCCATGTAATGACGTTCACACAGTTGGCCATGTAATGACGTTCACACAATTGGCCATGTAATGAAGTTCACACAATTGGCCATGTAATGAAGTTCACACAACTGGCCATGTAATGACGTTCACACAATTGGCCATGTAGTGACGTTCACACAGTTGGCCATGTAATGAAGTTCACACAACTGGCCATGTAATGACGTTTCGCACAATTGGCCATGTAATGACGTTCACACAATTGGCCATGTAATGAAGTTCACACAACTGGCCATGTAATGATGTTCACACAATTGGCCAAGTAATGAAGTTCACACAATTGGCCATGTAATGACGTTCACACAATTGGCCATGTAATGAAGTTCACACAGTTGGCCATATAATGAAGTTCACACAACTGGCCATGTAATGATGTTCACACAACTGGCCATATAATGAAGTTCACACAATTGGCCATGTAATGATGTTCACACAATTGGCCATGTAATGATGTTCACACAATTGACCATGTAATGACATTCACACAATTGGTCATGTAATGACGTTCACACAGTTGGCCATGTAATGATGTTCACACAGTTGGCCATGTAATGAAGTTCACACAACTGGCCATGTAATGACATTCACACAATTGGCCATGTAATGAAGTTCACACAATTGGCCATGTAATGACGTTCACACAATTGGCCATGTAATGACATTCACACAATTGGCCCAGTGATTAAATTTACACAACTGGCCATGTAATGACGTTCACACAATTGGCCACGTAATGACATTCACACAATTGGCCATGTAATGACGTTCACACAACTGGCCATGTAATGAAGTTCGCACAATAGGCCATGTAATGACATTCACAGAATTGGCCATGTAATGACATTCATACAATTGGCCATGTAATGACATTCATACAATTGGCCATGTAATGACGTTCACACAATAGGCCACGTAATGATGTTCACACAACTGGCCATGTAATGAAGTTCACACAATTGGCCATGTAATGAAGTTCGCACAATAGGCCATGTAATGACATTCACACAATTGGCCATGTAATGACGTTCACACAACTGGCCATGTAATGAAGTTGACACAATTGCCATGTAATGAAGTTGACACAATTGCCATGTAATGAAGTTGACACAACTGGCCATGTAATGAAGTTGACACAATTGGCCATGTAATAAAGTTGACACAATTGCCATGTAATGAAGTTGACACAACTGGCCATGTAATGAAGTTGACACAACTGGCCATGTAATGAAGTTGACACAATTGCCATGTAATGAAGTTGACACAACTGGCCATGTAATGAAGTTGACACAATTGGCCATGTAATGAAGTTGACACAATTGGCCATGTAATGAAGTTGACACAATTGCCATGTAATGAAGTTGACACAACTGGCCATGTAATGAAGTTGACACAATTGGCCATGTAATGAAGTTGACACAATTGCCATGCATTTGAACGTATTTCAGGTTACTTCACACATTTCACATGAATCCTGCAAAGCCAGACTAACAAGCAAGTAACAGCAGGAAGCTAGTCATTTCCCTCAACAAATAGCCCTAACAATTACAGGTACTTTGCGCATATCTCAGATGTCCAGTTCAGTAGTCCATCTTACTTCACACAAATGCACACTAGTCCTGAAAGCCAGATAGTGACTGTTTAAACTGAACAATGAGCAAAAGGCCAGTTACTTTCAACAGACAACTCCAACCCTCACTCAGCAGTTATAGACACCTCTGTGTGCACTTCACATGACTGTAGTAAAAATGATGGCCATGTATTGTATTTTAGTTCTGTCAACTTCATGCAAACAGTAGCCAGACATTAAATTATTCCAAGTTGCTTCGCAGAAATCATGTTAATTCTGCAAATTCACACTAGCACAACAAAACCAG